>NC_073401.1:27066576-27369790 GCF_028641065.1 Leucoraja erinaceus
TTACACTGTGCCAACGCCACTCCGTTTATAACAGCCAGTGTACACTATTTTCACCATAAATGGCATAGTCATGAGATTATCTCAAAATGAATTAACCCATTCCAGATCACACATGCACACAATATTTCACAAATGGCTAAAGCTCCTTATCAGAGATACACCTTGCTACCCATGCACATATCATAGGTGTAGTTAGAAAGAGATCAATAATTTTATATGGCACTCCTTCCTTCTTCTCATCTGACTTCAAATTTGACATGGTGTGATCCACTTTAATCATGGTCAAAGTCCAAACCACAATGGCAGAGTTCAGCAATCAATGACGGCGAGATAGACACAAAGAGCTGGAGTAACTCAGCGGGTGGGCAGCATCATTGGAGTAAAAGGATGGGTGACGTTTCGGGTCGGGGCCCTTCCTCAGACTCAAAAGGGAATTCAGGTTTGTCTTTGCTTTGTTACTTCAGCTAAGCTGCTGCTTGTGGTTGTGTGCAATCCTAAACACAATTCTGCACATTGGGGGACAAGTATGAATAGAGAAAAATAAGCAAATATTTTGTTTCATACCATTATCTTTGGGTCTCAACAAGCCTTTGGAACAGGATCAACAACCTAGCACGTTAACATCTTTACAGCTTACTTCTAAAGATGCATCTAAAGTATAGACCTATCCGCATACCATCGCAAAACACTCCCTCAGTAAGCAGTTACCTACTCATAAAACTGACTCACAGGCTTAGTGGTTATGACTTCACTTGGGTGGGGACTGCAAAAAAAACGCTTGCAGAGCAGCCAGACCATTTGTGTGGCACTTACGTAGAAGCAAGGCTGACAAAAGCTGTAACTGATCACATAAAAGGATTCTTCAATGCCACAGAAGGATTCTTTATCAATCAGAAAATTCTGATTACAATTCTATATTAAACTTAAAACTGATCCTCCTCAGTTAGTCTGTCTACATTGGTAATTCAACAGGCTCAAGAAGGAAACCTCGCTCCATTATTTAAAGCAAACAAAAAAACATAAGCAAACTAGGAAATTAAATTGCTGGAATGAGAATTTAACCCATAGGCAAGGATACTACCACTGCGTTGAGGCTGGCATCTCAAATACCACCAGGGGTGCCGCACGATTGGCAGCCCCGCCAACAGTCTGTTTTTTCATCTTTTTTTAATTTTTAGTATGTGTTAAAAGTTTGTGTAAATGTTCTCCGGTTTGTTTTCTGTGGGGGGAGGGGGAGGGGGAAACTTTTTTTTCCAGTTTCTTGCCTTGCTGGTGATGCGATTAATTTTCGGATCGCATACTCCGGTCGCTCTGCGGCCTATCATTGATGGAGCTAGAGGCCTCCTTGGACTGTCCTTGCCTGGGATCGCTCCAACCACGGTCTGCGGGTTTACATCAGGTGCTCGCAGTCTTGGGAAAGGCTGTGGATGTTGAGAACTCCAACGTCACGGATGGTTTGACCAGCCCCGAAGCGGGGTTCGATTGTCGGGCGCAGGGGATCTGACATTTCCCCTTCCCCACCCCCGATGCAGGAGCTGATCGCCTCAACGTGGAGGGCCCGCCGCCAGCTACGGGAGTCAAGATCATCCCGACAACGGAGGGCTCGGCACCCCCGACCAAAGGGAAGAGATTGAACTTTTTTATGTCTTCCATCACAGTGAGGAATGTGGAGGAGTCACTGTGGTGGATGTTTATGTTAAAATGTGTTTTGTGTGTTCCGTTGCTTTTTATTTGCAGGACAGACTTGGCAAATGAAATTCCTCGTATGTGGCAAAACATACCTGGCTAATAAAGTATTATTGAGATTGTGATTGTGAAATTCAATATGATCGGGCGCACCCTTAGCATTGGCTTCTCAAAACCTAATTTAGAGCTCAGATGAATGATTGCTTGTGTTGTTAATGGCTAAGGCCCTGATACATTCAAACTTAAAACTAGTGCACATCTGACTCTGGATTATTGCTGTTTATTATCCATCAACCACCACTCACCCATCTCTTTAACACCATTTGGCTACCACTTGTATCCTTTAGAATTCCATTTGATTTTATCTCCATTTTCCTTTCTTTGACATTTTGTTAAATCATACAACTTTTGGGGGTTTTTTACGCAAGTGATTTAAAAAAAATCTACTGCAGCTTGGCCAAAAAATCAAAGGTCCAAGATTCCCAGCGTATCTAAAAGGAACATTTAAAAAAAGGGGCAACTTTTTCTCCGAGTTGCTCAGTAACGAGAGGCACAGGATGTTGATTTTGAGTTCGGTAATGTATCATCTGCCCCGTATCTCATACAATTTCTAAAGTAAGAATATTATACCAATCCCTTCTTGTGGAAGCTAAATCAGCAGCAAAAACACTGAAGGATACACAGTGACACAGCAGTAGAATTGCTGCCTTACAGCGCCAGAGGCCCAGATTCGATCCTGACTAGGGGTGCTGTCTTTGTGGAGATTGTACATTCTGCCCGTGACCGCATGGGGGTTTCTCCGATTTCCTCCCACACTCCAAAGACGTGCAAGCTTGTAGGTTAATTGGCTTCCGTAAAATTGTAAAATGTCTCTCGTGTGCAGGATAGTGCTAGTTTACAGGGTGATCGCTGGTCGGTGTGGATTCGGAAGGCCGAAGGGCCTGTTTCTGCGCTGCAACTCTAAAGTCTAAAAGTCACATTTCACTAATCTCATTTTAGATCACGAACTCTCCCGGGCAGTTTCTTATAAACTGAACCTGATATTAAAAAGCAGTTTAACATATCTACGATTCTGCAGGCAGTCATGTCATTGTTATGATTCTGCAGCAGATACACTCCTGCCTTTGACAACAATGCAATGATGTAAATAGTGTTATAAATGCCAAAAAACATTAAAATCAAGCTCGGTACTGAAGCCCTATTCTTGTCACAATACTTGCACAACTCCAAATACTGAATTCCAATGCAGTCTTAACTCGCTGCAGGCAAGACAAGTCATTCATTCAGCTGAAAATGGAATACTAATCCAATTCTATTAGACTTCTTTGAAGAGTGGAAGGAGAGGATCAATGCCAACAATCTTTAATCTCTCACACTGGCAGTGTGCTATATATTCATTGAAAACAAAATGCCTCAGTTCTTCATTCTCCAACCAGCCAAGGGCAAGATACTGGCAGTATTCACAATCTACAGAAACAAAACGTTGCTTGGGTGACCCATAAAGCCCATAGCTGGTCGCTTTTTGAACATCTATAATCATGACCCTGAGTTTCTTCTGGTCGCTTGCCAATTCAATTCTTTGTCTTAGTCTGTCCTGACTCCTACACAGTTCCACTTATAAATGACTAAATCTTTTAACTTCATCCAGTGCAGATACTAGGTCACCAACCAGAAAAGTTCATTCTGTACTTCTGTTCATTGATGTTGCTTAAATCTTCCGGATATTTACAGCTGTTTCTGTTTACATGGAAAAATGTCATTCTCTGGGATTTGGACATTTTTTAAGCTTGCTATATTTGAATCGCCAAAAAAAGTTTCATTAATTGTAATTGAACTTTTCTATTCAATAGTGCTTCCAGAACACAGACAAATCCAATATTCCCATATTATGGGGAACTAGGAAATGCAGATGAGTTGAACAGGTACTTTGGATCCGTCTTCACTAAGGAGGACACAAACAATCTTCCTGATATAGTAATGGCCAGAGGATCTGGGGTGACGGAGGAACTGAAGGAAATCCACATTAGGCAGGAAATGGTGTTGGGTAGACTGATGGGACTGAAGGCTGGTAAATCTCCAGGGCCTGATGGTCTGCATCCCAGGTTACTTAAGGAAGTGGCTCTAGAAATCGTGGATGCATTGGTGATAATTTTGCAATGTTCTCAGATCAGGATCAGTTCCTGTGGATTTGAGGGTAGCTAATGTTATCCCACTTTTTAAGAAAGGCGGGTGAGAGAAAACAGGGAATTATAGACTAGTTAGCCTGACATCGGTGGTGGGGAAGATGCTGGAGTCAATTATAAAAGATGAAATAGCTGCACATTTGGATAGCATTAAAAGGATCGGTCTGAGTCAGCGTGGATTTACAAAGGGGAAATGATGCTTTACTAATCTTCTGGATTTTTTTGAGGAAGAACAAGGGAGAGCCAGTGGATGTAGTGTACCTGGACTTTCAGAAAACATTTGATACAGTCCCACATAGTAGATTAGTGGGCAAAATTAGGGCACATGGTATTGGGGGTAGAATGCTGACATAAATAGAAAATTGGTTGGCAGACAGGAAACAAAGAGTAGGGATTAACGGGTCCCTTTAAGAATGGCAGGCAGTGAGTAGTGGGGTACTGCAAGGCTCGGTGCTGGGACCACTGCTATTTACAATATACATCAATGATTTGGATGAAGGGATTCAAAGTAACATTAGCAAATTTGCAGATGACACAAAGCTGGGGGGCAGTGTGAACTGTGAGGAGGATGCTATGAGAATGCAGGGTGACTTGGACAGGTTGGGGGAGTGGGCAGATGCATGGTAGATGAAGTTTAATGTGGATAAATGTGAGGTTATCCACTTTGGTATCAAAAATAGGAAGGCAGTTTACTATCTAAATGGCGAAGTACGACGGGATCTGGGGGTCCTTGTTCATCAGTCTATGAAAGTAAGCATGCAGGTACAGCAGGCAGTGAAGAAAGCGAATGTCATGTTGGCCTTTATAACAAGAGTAGTCGAGTATAGGGTCAAAGAGGTCCTTCTGCAGTTGTACAGGGCACTAGTGATACCACACCTGGATAATTGTGTGCAATTTTGGTCTCCTAATTTGAGGAAGGACATTCTTGCTATTGAGGGAGTGCAGCGCAGGTTTACAAGGTTAATTCCCGGGATGGCGAGACTGTCATATGCTGAGAGAATGGAGCGGCTGTGCTTGTACACTCTGGAGTTTAGAAGGTTGAGAGGGGATTCCTATTGAAACATATAAGATTGTTATGGGTTTGGACACGCTAGAGGCAGGAAACATGTTCCCGATGTTGGGGAAGTCCAGAACTAGGGGCCACAATTTAAGAATAAGGGGTAAGCCATTTAGAACGGAGACGAGGAAACACTTTTTCTCACAGGGACTTGTGAGTCTGTGGAATTCTCTGCCTCAGAGGGCGGTGGAGGCCGGTTCCTTGGATACTTTCAAGAGAGAGCTAGATAGGGCTCTTAAAGATAGCAGAGTCAGGTGATATGGGGAGAAGGCAGGAATGGGTTACTGCTCGAAGGGCCGAACGGCCTACTCCTGCATCTATTGTCTAGTATCAACTGGAAAGGCTACAAACTTCAATTTCTTTTTGCTCTCTATTTAAAGATTGCTTAAAATCATATTTGATTAAAATGAAATCCTCCGATTTACAAAGTGACAAACCAAAAATTTGTCCTCTCTAGCAGAAATAAAAGACCTAGTAAAAGCAGCACAAGGGATCTTTCACTATTCCTTAATCAACAACTGAAGCAGACAATCTGCTGGCTAGATCATTCCCACAAGAGATTTGTGTGAATTAACTGCCAAATCTCTTATATTATTACAGTGGTATCTACACTTCAGAAATACTTTCATTAATTGTGAAGCACTTGGGACTATTGAGGTCATGAAATATACCGCGTCATTAAAATAAGCTAACTATCCACCCTCTTCCATATTTACTTCAACTGATCTGCTAATGCCCTTACATCACTAAAAAACGCTGTTAACAGTCAAGGCCTGCATTTGGAAACTAAACAAAGCGCCCTTTTCATTTTGCCAAGGTGCCAGTTTAAGAATAAGAGGTAAGCCGTTTAGAACGGAGATGAGGAAACACATTTTCACACACAGTTGTGAGTCTGTGGAATTCTCTGCCTCAGAGGGCGGTGGAAGCCAGTTCTCTGGAAACTTTCAAGAGGGAGCTAGATAGGTCTCTTGAAGATAGCGGAGTCAGGGGATTGGGGAGAAGGCAGGAACGAGGTACTGATTGTGGATGATCAGCCATGATCACATTGAATGGCGGTGCTGGATTGAAGGGCCGTATGGTCTACTCCTGCACCTAATGTCTACTCTATTGTCTATCCTAATTGCTGATGAAAATAAGGTGTTGAGTTAGCAAAGCCATTCTGCAGCAGGACTAATTATATTGTCAATGACCAAAGAAAACTTGGTAGAGCTCAGTGTCTCCACAGATTGGGGTGCATTATAATTCTTTAACATACCATCATAATTCTTTAACATGCTACATAATAATCTACAATTGCAGCATACTGAAATAGCATTTTTTTTTAATCAAATAGGGGAAATATTTAAATTAAAACTTTTGAATTGGATTGTTATTGAAATATTAATCACTTGGCTTTCAAATAATAGCAACTGCTAACCGTTCTTTAACTAGCTTTTGTCCAAAAGTGCAATGTATTCATCAAGCACACTTGTAAAATAAAATTGCTTGAAGCAAAATGCAGTCATCACGAGTTATAAATCATTCTCACAGTGAAAAGGGACATTCACAGCCTTTCATTTAATTAAGATATTTTGTCATTTCTGGACATTATATCAACAATGGGACTCATTCTAGCATCCTATGACTCAGTTGCACTTAACCAGTAAATTAAAGCCACTTTTTAAAATGGATGACAATAAAAGGCAATTCTTATGCTAATATGGAACAGTTTATGCCATTGTAACTGCAGAGAGCTTCATGCTTTTCAGTTCTGTAGACCCAGAACTCTTCCTCTTTATAAAAGGGAAGATCCACTGGACACACTGGGCATTCTCAACAGTCAAAAACTATAGACACATTATGCAAAGAAAAAGCCAAAGACTGCATTCATAACTGAAAATAAATGAAATGTTTGTAACTTTTGAAACTTGGATGATCAATTCATTAATCTTTAAAACTTTGGTCAGATTTAGATTAGATTTTATGGAATGTAAATTTAGTTCAGAACAAATACAATCAATATAGTGCAGAAATCAAATCAGAGGCTCTTCTTACATATCAATTAGTAAGAGCAGTGCTTGACATGGAACACAGTGATGCAAGCCAACATTTGTCCTAGTTTATGTTGAATTAGCAGATCTCAGACAGGGAAGCATTCAAAAGCTCAATGTGTGGAAGTATTTGGCATCACTTTACTTTGCCATGAAACATTCAGATAGTTGGAGATTGTATTATGGTGACAACAGGTGGCCTGCAAATGTAACACCCAAAGAATGAACTACACAGCACTACATCACACTTGCAAAGCTTCAAGCCACTCAATATTGGCGGCGGTGGGGACCGGACAGACAGGGTTGTTTCTCTGAATTGTCATCAAACAACTACTGTAGTAACTATACTCAGATAGTGCATGGGACCAACATTAAATTATCAATACATCAGCTGATAGTCATCACTGAATCCTGCAGAAAGAATTCAAATTATAATAACATTTTATGTGACATTACAAAAAGGAAAGCCAGCAGACCAGAACATTAAGGAAACCGAGGCAGTTTTTCCAGAGGGTTTGGCATCAAAAGATATAAAGGCAATGGATTTAGGAAGATAATTCATAATGTTGGGGTGAAGGGTCTACTAACTTAAACAACACTACACTGGAGGTGGATGATGAGACCACACACCACATAAACAGCACCAATGGTCAGGATCAAGCCAGGATGTCTGGCACTGAGAGACAGCAGTTCTACCAGCTGCGGCACTGTGCTGCCCTGTCAGCAAAATGAATACTTTAACAATATTTACACTAAGACTATTGAATCACTTAATATTAATTAAATTAAGCCTGATGAGGGAATCTCATCCCGAAATGTAATTTTCTCCAGATTCTTCCTGACCTAATGAGTTACTCCTGCACTTTGCATCCTTTTACGTTGTAATACTAATTCAATCAGCTTTCAAGTTCAACAACTCCTGAATATAATTTCCATACTAACTCTAGCATACTTTGAGAGATAAATACTGTTACATCAAATGGCCAGATATTAGTTTATAATAGTGTTAGATTTCTAACATGCATTTAAGTTAAAAAAAAACAAACCTATGGGTAGTACTGATAATGGATTCAAAGATGAAGGACCACTGCATACTGGCATACCCCCCTAAAAAGCTATCGGACGTAGTCAAAACGTTATAACCTTCAACATTGTGTGAAGCTTCACAGTATCTCCGTTTACGTGACAAAATTCACCAATACATTTCTATATCTTCCCTAGACTCGAGATTTTCCCCTACCAATCATATATATATTCAAAAAAGCCACAGAAGCATAATACAAAAAAGAAAATCACACCCAATCAGATCCAAAACCACGAATCAATGGCTAAATATACAAAATATACTGCAAAAACAACAAACTCAAGTTATTAGAAGAGATTCTCATGAAATTTGCTCTTCGGCAAAACAACCCGATTCATATCAAAACGGGATCATTTATTCAAGTGTTCTTTATGCACCAAACGCGGAATTTAGATCGCCTGACGCAGTAACTACTTTGATGTTAGTTTTTGACAAGAGTATTTGGGTGTGATCGGGAGAGGCCGATTTAGATGTATGTGTACTCCGTCAGTTCATTATGAGTTGACATCGAAACAAATGTTCCCATCTCAGTTACGTTCGCTCGTAGGTTTTCGTTTTCAATTCCTCCACATCTACCTGCTCCTCATAAAATCGCTGCCAATAGCAACTGGAAAGCCTGAAACCCTTTAATCATTGAACTGCCACAAAAGGCACGGACAGAAGAGAAAAGGCGACAGATAGGGACCCCGAGATGGCACGCTGAGGGTTAATTGCCCTGGAGGAGGCTCATTCATTCCCATCGATGCTCCTGCATCGCTCTCGTGGTCCCTACAGCAACTCTGCCAACTGAGAGGCGTCAACGTGTAGGAAGGAACTGCAGGTGCTGGATTTCCACGGGAGATAGACACAGAAATGCTGGAGTATCTCAGCGGGACAGACAGCATCGCAGAGATGTCCCACTGAGTTACTCCAGCATGTCGTGTCTATGTAAGGCGCCAACGCCAGATACCACAAATTAAAAATGACAACATCGACACGAATAACGAACCCGGGCGTCAGGTGTGTGTGTGTGTGGGGGGGTGAGTGCTCCTCGTCTCGTTAACCCGAGCTGCCCGTCTCACTTACTTCGAGTTTGGGCCCTTTTTCTCTTCCTTTTTCTCTCTCTTTCTTCCTCTGTCTCGCGCTGTCGCCAGCTCCGACCACTTCGCTCCTCACTCGCACCGACCGGAAGCAACGCCCGACTGCCAGTGCGCCTGCGCGCCCACCGATCTCCCCCCTCCCGCCCCCCAACCCCATCCCGCCCTCGCCGCGGCCGGCCAATCGGAACGCTCCCTCCCGAGACGTCCGGCGCTCCTAATATGGAAGCGCTTTGACCGTTGGAGTCGAGCGTCGACTGACTGACTGACGCGAGACGAGGACGCTCGCGGTCTTGGTCTTGGTCGCGGTAGCGGCCGCGTGGAGGTCGAGCGCATTTGCCCGGCTTCAAAAAGCACTCCTCGTCCACAACGAACGGCACCGAGTGTTGAGAAGACCTTCGGTACGATTTACACCGTTTACATTTTAAATTTTGCTGAGGTAGAGACGTGGGGAACTCGCCTGATGATGGACGGGTGGGTGCCTCAACCAAAAGCAAAGCTTCTCTGCAGCTTCTGGTGTCTCCAAAATACGGCAGCTGTTGGACGTCCGAAATAAAATGAGAAATGCAACAACAAAAAAACACACACAATATTCATAAGGTCATAAGTGATCGGAATAGAATTAGGCCATTCGGACCCTAAAGTCTACAACCCGCCATTCAATCATGGATGATCTATCTCCCTCCAAACCCCATTCTCCTGCCTTCACCATATAAACCAAAGATTATAGAGCAGAGCTCTATTATAGTATATTATAACTCCTCTAGTATCTTTGCTATAAACTGGTAAGCTGTTTGTGTGGAGAAAAGAAATGACTGGGCAGATTGGTGAAGAATATATGTACACTGCAGATGGCTTGGTTGTAATCATGTATTGTCATTCCGATTAGCAGGTTACAAAAAAAACATTTCATTGCACCTGGGTACATTTGACAATAAACTAAACTCAATCCAAACACAATTTGCACTTGGGAGAATAATTGAAGAGTTGTTGAATTCATGGAAACCCATACACATTCTGACTGAAATAGCTTTGGCCAGAAGGTGGTGAATCTGTGGAATTCATTTGTGGAGGCCAAGACATTGGGTATTTTTATAGTGGAGATTGTTAGGTACTTGATTAGTAAGGGCATCAAAAGGTTTGGGAAGAAGGCAGGAGAATGGAGTTGGAAAAATGGATCTGCCTTGATCAAATGACAGAGTAGACTCAATGGGACAAATGGCCTGATTCTGCTCCAATGCCTTATGGGATTTTGTTATATATTCTTTAAAGTTCTTTTAAAGCAGTCTAGCTAGAGAATCAAAGTAAAAGAACAGTAAGATGCGCCGAAAATCATAGTCAAGTGAATGTCACTTGAACAGTGATTGAAACACTGAAAATCTCCAAGATGTTGTCTAACCCGAGGAGTTACTCCAGCACTTTGTGTCATTTTTTTTATAGTAAACCAGCATCAGCAATTCTTTGTTTTCTCATGAAATGTTTACTGAGTCCCACTTCAATTAATTGATAGTGTCCATTAGGTTCCGGGCACCTTTTGTGTCTCCCACTCTCCTAGCATATTGAACTGAACACTTATGTTCTCATCTGAAGATCATTCCAAGGGCACAGAACACCACACCTACTGACTCCCACGGTTATCTGGACTACACTTCCTCCCACCCTGCCTCTTGCCTCTATCCAGAGACCCCAGCAGTCTTTCCAAGTGAGACAGAGGTTTATGTGCACCTCCTCTAACCACATCTATTGCATCCGGTGTTTCCAGTGTGGCAATACAAGTGCAGACTCACTGACCGTCTTTCTTGGAATTATATTCCAGCCCTTTAGAAGAAGCAGGAAGAACTTAACCAAAACATCATTTGATAAATGTTAGTCAATCTTGGAGGAAACATACCAGCCAATTTGCACACTACAAGCTCTTGCAAACACTAGTGCAACAATGACAAGATAAATTTATTAATATTAGCTGGGGAATAAGTGTTGGCCCAGGTACTGGAGATGACTTCATTGTGGGATCTTTCACAGAGTCTCAGTAGGCTTGTGCACTCTATCTATGGAGTTGAATTTGAAATCATTGCCAAATGCTTCAGAGAAGTTAATTACCGGTATATTTTTCTCCTTAAAGCCAAAACACATCCTGCACATTTAAAAAGTCTTAGTTCTGAACATTAATGTAGATTGTATCAAACAGCACCAACTACTAAATACCATAGGCTATTAAAGATCATTAAGTAGCAGTGGCGGCAAAATAGAGACAACATTTACACAGCAATCGTCCTGAAGAATACGAAATGGTGGAGTAACTCAGTGGGTCAGACATCATCTTTGGAGAACATGTGTAGGAAGAAACTGCAGATGCTGATTTAAACTGAAGATAGACACAAAATGCTGGAGTAACTCAGCGGGACAGGCAGCATCTCTGGATAGAAGGAATGGGTGATGATTCTTCAGTCTGAAGAAGGGTCTCGAACCGAAACGCCACCCATTCCTTTTTTCCAGAAATCCTTCCTGTATCGCTGAATTACTCCAGCATTTTGTGTCTATCTCTGGAGGACAATTTGGGTTGGGACCTTCTTCGGACTCTGCATTCCAGCATCTGCAGTTCCTTGTGTCTTGCAGAATGCGTATTTGTTGAAGTGTTTCATTTTGAGTTATCCTTTAAAGATGCAGAGAAAATTTTGAGGGATTTATAAAGGGATTTCTAGAGTTTGGGTGCATGATGGTTTAAATCTTTGCAAACTATGAAACATGGGTAAAAATGGAATGGGATGGTAGTCTGGCTTTCAGGATTAGATGAAATTAATTGGTAAATGTAGGCAAATCCCAGGAAGGGTTTTAAATTCGGACACAGATGTTTACTTGAATGCAATGGCAGAATTGGAGCCTGCAAGAATAAGAAAAAGGAGACAGAAGAGACTACAGATGTTGGAATCTGGAACAACAAAAAATCTGCTGGAGGAACTCAGCATATGGACTAGCATCTGTGAAGGGAAATGGACTGTTAACATTTTAGATTAGGAACCTTTCATCTGGACTGTTGGAGAAGAGGGAAAATAGCCAGTACATGGAGGTGAGTTGGGGGAGGAAGGACTCGCAAGCGATAGGAGGATGTCAGTGAGGGGGGATTGATTGGCAGATAAAGTCGGGTGGAAGAAGAAAGAAGGAAGCCTATGAGATTGTCGTGACTATTTTGTTGATTTGTAGAAAGTGGGAGGAATCATGAGAAGTTGTTCAAGGTAAGTACAAGTTTCAGGAGGAGGAAAATGTGTTAGTCGAAGAGAACTTGATAAATCTATGTTCCAGATAGTAGCTGAGGGCCCGAAGGACTTCTTGACAAAGAAATAGGCATGAAGGCAGAGGCGACGGAAGAAGAGCTCAACATCACGGTGGACCCGGAACTAATTGAGGAGCGGGCTTAGGGGTACAATGGTGAGGGCTCTGCTGAGAACAGACCGCTCAACATCAGAGAGCGAAAAGTCAGAGGGGATGGTGTGGAAAAGGGAAGAGTTTGTGGCACAATAAATGATTTAAAATGGAACTCAGGAGATCTTCCATGAGACCATTGCAGAATTTATGCCTGGGGAAATGGAGCAATAGATCAAAGTTTCCATGAGAACGTGGAAAATATATCCAGCGGTCATGGGTTTTTAAGGTTGGACAGGAGTTATCTTGTTTTTTTCCACATGCCTGGTAACAAATATTAAAGCTTTCACTTTGCAGAAAAAAAATACTTTCTCCATACCCGTTAACCAAGCCAACTTAAAGTGGAAGTGTTCTAGACTATTAGCATGTAGTTCCAGCACTATTTATCACTTACATATGCTTATTAAACCATCCAAAATAAATAAGTAAATTTTACAGTCAGTCTTGTGAAATCCTACCCAAGTAAAATGAATGCCTGTACATTATAAATAAAAGCTGAGCTAAATACTGATAATCAAATTTTAACAGGAGTGAAATTTAATTTCAGAACACAAAGCAAAGACATTTGATTGGCAATAGGACAAAGTATTTCCCGAAGAATTCCATAGGATTGGAATTCATTGCAGCATGTGGAACGGTAGGCTGCGGCTATTGATGTAATCATGGGAAACAGCAATTAGTGGATCAATGTTGTTAAGCTTTCAGAAATGTAGTCAGGTTCTGCCAGTAAAATGTAACAGTTTCCAGAGATACATCAATGAGTAAGGACGTGTTGGAAAGTTGCAAATGATATTGTTCCCAGAAATACCAATTGCTGGCAATCTACTGCTGCACCGTCACTGAATCACCATCGTAGTTTTAATCTTTAATTCTATTGAAAATTGTAGGTGTAACAATTCCATATGTCAGTCACTAAATGTAGCATTTAATTGAATTTGAAAGTCCCATATTAAACCCTTGCATATGCTTAAATGCAGATGCTTGGCTGCTCTAGGCTTGACTGTAATGTTGAATTACACTGATGATGTTCATCATTATTCAATTCATGTGATACAGGTGCACAACCTTTTATCCGGAGTTCCGGAAACCGAAAAACTCCGAAAACCGGCCATTTTTTCCAGGATGTCGTCTGCACACCAAAGCTCGCGTTTGGCGCCAAACTTGACCCGAAACCAGGTCTGTACGCCCGCAGCCCTAGCTCCGCGAATGTTGGGAGTCGGCGGCGTCGCAGCGCTGGGATACCAGCGGGGAGCGGGCAATGCCTTACCGGGTCGACGTGCGGTAAGCTCCGGAGCGCTGTGGCCGCCGACTCCCAACATTCGCGGAGCTGGGACTGCGGGCGTCCGGCAGCGGGCGGCGCTGGATTTGGAGTGCCTCGCAGCCAGGAGTAGAGTTGCCGGGGTCGGAGCTCCAACCGGCGCCGCCCGCGGCCGGACGGAGCCCCCAGCTCCGCGATGTTGGGAGTCGCCGACCAGGTAGGGGACTAAGAATTAAAGTTTCCCCCTTCACCCCACCACCACCACATAAAATCCCTCCAAACTAACTGACTAACATTTATGCAAAGATTTACAATGATTCCCCGGTCTCCGGGGAGGAGGCAGCCGCTCCAGACCTTTCAAGCCGCCCGCGCTACCTACCTAATCTACACTAAAAATCTTCCATTCAGAAATCCGAAAATGTCCGAAATCCGACAAGTGTCTGGTCCCAAGGCTTTCGGATAAAAGGTTGTGCACCTGTACCAGCAAATGGCTGAGAACAAAACATACAACCAAAGCTACAGGACATGATGACATCCCAACTCCTGAACAGCTGTACCTCTAGCCAAGCTGTTTCAGTATAGTTAAAACAGTGGCATTTACCCAGTGAAGCAGGAAATTCCATGTTTCACATAAAAAACAGGACAAATGTAGTCCAATATTGCCAAATCTATCTTCAACAAAGCGAAGGAAGTCATCTTTGACAATGTTATCATGTGGCACTTGCTAGTCAATAACCTTCCTACTGATGCCTAGTTTTGGTTTTGCCAACACGCTCAGCTCATGAGTTCATCACAACTTTGGTCCAAACATGGACAGTGAAATTTGCAGGAAAGGTAAGAGTAACTGCCCTTGATATCAAAGCAGAATTTGACCTTGAGTGCCATCAAGGCACTTTGGCAAAACTGAAGCCAATGGGCATCAGAAGAAGAACATTGCAATGACTGGAATCGTACGTTGCACAATGGAAGATGGTTGTGATCCCAGGACATCACTACTTCAGTTCGTCACAGTAGTGTCCTAGGACCAGTCATCTTTGCCTGCATTCTTACAATGTTGGGTCAGAAGTGGGAATGTTGTTCACAACTCATCAGCAAAAGAAGCAGCCAAAGCCTGCACGTGGCAACACCCAGGCAACAGTTGGGCATGGACTGATATGTGGCAAGTAACTTTCATGTCATAATAGTGCTAGATGATAACTATCTCCTGCTGATTGGGGCGGGCACTCTACCATTTTTCCTGAAGTCAATAACTAGTTCTTTCATCTTGCTGACAGTGAGGGAGAAGTTAATGTCCTGACACCATGTCACTAAGTTCTCAATCTCCTTCCTGTACTCCGTCTTGTGATTCTTTGTGATTCGGCCCACCACAGTGGTGTTATCTGCAAACTTGTAAATGGAGCTAGAACCGAATTTGGCCATACAGTCGTGAGTGTATAGGGTTTCTGTGCTGTTTTACTTTATTGCCTTGTGACAGCTCATCGCCATGGTCTCAAGGGCAATAAATATTGGTCTTGCTGGAAACACCCAAATCCTGAAAATAGTTTTAAATGAAAAAGTCCAATTGGATGAGCCATAAGATGATTGGCATTGCATGTGGAACCCCACCTTGTGTGAATCAGTGTTTTTTACTGCAAGGTGGTATCAATGAGACACATTTTAGTGCTTGACAGCCTTTAATCTGTTCAACTACATCCACCCAACCTCTTATCATGAAATTCTCGTGTTCATCCGGTTAATGACGTATGTGATCTTGCATCTTAGTGCCCTTTGAAGCACACATCATGCATGTTGCAATAACTTGCACCTGTGTAACTTTCATTATGCTTTGAAGGCATCTAATTACATACAATACACGCTGCACCACACAATCCAATGCAATGCAGCTATTGGTTTGGACTTACTCTTCTCTCTCACATTCAAAGTTCTGATTCCGTGGTAAAACCACAGAAGAATATTTTGCAAAATGTTTAAGTCAAACCAACTAGGCAAGCTCTTAATAGAAACAAAATGCTGGAGTAACTCAGCGGGACAGGCAGCATCTCTGGAGAGAAGGAATGGGTAACGTTTTGGGTCAAGACCCTTCTAAGCCCTTTATTGGCCAAAATCATGGAAGGGAAAAGATAAATTATTATTTTCCCACATTTGTTGCTCAACACCCCACTAGTGGGCAAATATCACCGCTAATAGCTATGCTCCTCTCTTGAATAATGCCATGAAATAGATGTTTTTATATTAAATTGTTAATGTATGATTATAAATTCAAGATGTAGATGTCACGTGGAAAACTCAGTTTTGAGTACTCAAGCTCCTAGAAACAGTAATGAGATTACAGCGGCACAAAAGGTTGTGCTTCTGCCTCACAGCTCCAATGAGCCAGGTTAGAACGATATCCAATGCTGTGTAGAATTTGCTCTTTCTTCCAGTGACTACCTAGGTCAGTGGTTTCCCCCAACATCTCAAAGACATGCTAGTTAGTAGGTTAACTATTTTCACTAAATTCTCTGCAGTCCAGATTGGTGGGAGGAGAATTGTAATGAGATTGATGGGCATGTGAGAGACAATGGGTGGCAGTGAGGGAACGGTATTCATGGGATTGCTCTAAAAATTATCATAGACTCTTTAGTGGGTTGAATGGCCTCCTTATTATGAGATTCATGAACGGAAAATCAGATTTTTTGATTCTGGCTAGATTACCTGGAAACTTTTCAACTCTTAATTGTTAAATCATGAAATCGACCTGATAAGTGACCCTGACTCCTCTGGCACCTGACTATATGCTTAACAATGCATTCATATGCACCCCTGAACTATGCGTTCTAAGTTGTGGACTGCAAGTGAACCTACAAACTTCTGACTCAGATATCGGTATCACTACTGGGGCAAGGCTAATGCCTTACATGCATTGCATACCTATCACACCCATCTTTGTGCAGGTTCATTAGCTTCCGGTGCCTCACTCACAGGCTCATGCATATATACCTGTCTATGGTCACAACTTAGTCGACTCTGTTCACACCATTCACCTCTCACCTGACACTGAGCGTGAACCCTACAAGCTAATCATTCTCCTTAAGCTAAGACCTTTTGATTTCAAAATTAAATAGTTGGAAAATAGAATGATAGCCAGCAATGATTCCCGCTGTATTTCTGCTGCTAGTACCTTTTGTCAACCACAATTTCCCAAGCCAAAAATGCTCAAGCCCAGTGAAGCTACATAAATGGATGATATCAAGTACAAATCTGCAAACATTGTCAATTCTGCATCAAAGTGCTTAAGCCTAATTGTTTAAATAAACAATATTCTTTGCAGAGGGAAGTACAGTGCCCTCCATAACATTTGGGACGAAAACCCGTCATTTATTTATTTGCCCCTGTATTCCACAATTTGACATTTGTAATAGAAAAAAATCACATGTGGTTAAAGTGCATATTGTCAGATTTTAATAAAGGCCATTTTTATACATTTTGGTTTCACCATGTAGAAATTACAGCAGTGTTTATACATAGTCCCCCCCCATTTCAGGGCACCATAATGTTTGGAACACAGTAAATGAATTGACACAGTCAAGTAAATGAAAGTAGTCATGTTTAGTATTTTGTTGCATATCCTTTGCATGCAATGACTGCTTGAAGTCTGCAATTCATGGACATCACCAGTTGCTGGGTGTCTTCTCTGGTGATGCTCTGCCAGCCCTGTATTGCAGCCATCTTTAGCTTATGCTTGTTTTGGGGGCTAGTTCCCGTCAGTTTTCTCTTTAGCATATAAAAGGCATGCTCAATTGGGTTCAGATCGGGTGATTGACTTGGCCACTAAAGAATTGACAATTTTTCAGCTTTGAAAAACTCCTTTGTTGCTTTAGCAGTATGTTTGGGATCATTGTCTTGTTGTAGAATGAACCGCCGGCCAATGAGTTTTGAGGCATTTGTTTGAAGCAGATGCTGGTTTAGATCGAAAGTAGACACAAAATGCTGGAGTAACTCAGCGGAATAGGCAGAAGAAGGGTTTTGACCCGAAACGTCACCCATTTCTTCTCTCCAGAGATGCTGCCTCTCTCGCTGAGTTACTCCAGCATTTTGTGTCTACCTATACTGTTCTTTGTTCTAATTCAGCACACTTACACAAGCCTGATTTATACTGATCACTTTACCATTTGCTGTTTTGCTTTCAGCTGACCAAGGCCCTAATCTCACTGCCTCTCCAGAGCTAGCCACGCCTCTGTCCAAATTGTTCCAGTATAATTACAACACTGCCATCTGCTTGACAATGTAGAATATTGCCCGGTTGAATATCTCCCGGTTGCCAAACACTTTAACTCTCCTTCCCATTCCTATAATGACCTTTCTGTCCTGGGCCTCCTCCACTGTCACAGTGAGACCAAAAGCAAATTGGAGGAACAGCACCTGATATTTTGCTTGGGCAGCTTACAACCCAGCGGTATGAATATTGATTTCTCTAACATCAGGTAACCCTTGCATCCTTTCTCTCTGTCCCTCCCCCACCCAAGTCGTACTAGTTTCACTGTCGTCCCGCTGAGTTTCACTGTTTGTATTACTCGTTATCACCTTCCCCAAGCAAACAATGGACCATTATGGGCTCCACCTTTCCTCGATCATCGTTGCTGGCTTTGATTTGTCTTTTTCCATATCTTTCATTAATGTACCTTTTCATATTTCTCAGTTTCTTCTCCCCTGGTTTAATGCCATGATTACTGCTAGCTTCACAGCCTCAGGATCACTCTTCCCTGCTACTGTGGAGCTCCATTACAACACACGTTTCGCTTTTCAGCTCTCCATTAGGGCAGCCACTTAAACTCATAGAGAAAATACCTCACGAGGAACAGCAAATGTTTGTGTCTTGTGCAGAACACAAAGTGTTGGAGTAACTCAGCAGGTCAGGCAGCCTCTCTGGAGGACATGGATGATGCTGCCTGGCACGCTGAGTTACTCCAGCACTTTGTGTTTCGCACTTTGTGATTTGCCTACACTGCAGGCTTCCCCTAAAGTGCACGTAATCATATGTTGCACTCCTGTGGTATCATTTCTCACAAACACTCCCTTGACAACCCCCTGCTAGGAGTTCATAATTGTAGCCCTGGAGGGTGCCCTTACACAAAGCGAATGCTTCTTGTGGGCTCTGTTTTGTATCAGCCTGTTCAGGAAAGTCTTTCTGCCCCCCATGGGAGTACTCTCCTGTTGGAGCACACCCTGCAGCGGGAAGAGTGCTGCTTGATTTGTGATATGAACCTGGACAGAAAGTGTCTGAAGCTCAGGGAACTTGTTTTAGATCAGTAGAGTCTGCTGTCCTGAAATTGAGACTGGGAATCTTAACTATGCTGTACTGTGAACCTTGCAATTTAAATACCAGTTTTTATGGGACCTTCACAAACTGCATTTGGCTGATTCACTATGTTTTAACATCATTGAAAAATAGTAAAGCATTTTTTGGACCAGCATCTCTTAACAGTGCAGCATTCAAATGGCGAGCCAGCCTCGACTTTTGCAATCAAGTGGGAGTCGAACTTGACCACCATTACCAACAGGCAGTCTGTGCCACAGCTAATACTGAAACGATGGTCTTGTAATTTCGCAGCATTGCGATTTGGCTGCTACGGTTTGCACATTTTTTAAAAATTATTGTACGAATGTTGTGAGGAAATCTGGAATGTAAATTAACTCAGGGTAGTTTCAAGGATGTGGTGTTAAATAAGGTGAATGCCTCACTGACAGATTCCTGGAGTCTATCAGCAGCAAGAGAAAACTGAAAGGCATGAGTGGTTAAAATGTGACGTTAAATGCTAACTTTGATGTTTAACGATTAGTTATTGAATTTTCCACATTTTACAAGTAACATGTTATGATGGAGAATGTTTTGCCACAATCAAAAAAATATTAATGATAAATCAGAGGTCAAGTGTTCAAATGGCAACACAAAAAGATTGGTTGATGGTCATTGTGAATGCAATGAGTTAAGTTTATTGTCACATGTACCGAGTTACAGTGAAAAGCTTTTTCTTGCCTGCTATCCAGTCCGTGGGAAGACTATACACGATTACAATTGAGCTGTCCTCAGTGTACAGATGCAGGATAAAGGGAATAAGTGAGCCATTCATTTCCATACTGTTTCTCTGTGACTATAGCAACTCAGGTTAGAATGAGGTTAGAATGAAAAACACCTTGTGAAACTATATCAATATCTGGACAATACGTTTTTTTTGAATGTGTTCATGTCAATCTTACTGAATGGAAGTTGCCTGTGTGTGACTTTATTTCAATGTGGGGTAGACATTGCACATCTGCTACCACAAGAGCTTAATAGAGTGTGCCCTGGATCCAGAGGGAGGGGGTCCAAGATGTCTGGAAAACAGACTGCCGCATGGATATTGTGCTTGCACATTGTTAGATGTGCACATAGGCATGTCTCAGCTTGTTGCCATGTGCACACACACACACACACACACTGCCCTCTCTTCACTACCTCATCTGGACCTCGTTCCCCCTACCTTTACACCTCTTACTCTCATCGTCCCTGCTTCGGAATCAATCCCCTCTGCCACAGCACTGCCCTTCTTTCTCTGTGCATCGCTGGCCATACTCCCAGCAAATTCCTGCCTCCATTCCTGAACCCAGCCACAAATCTGTCCCAGCCACACTCCCTGTCTTCATTATTCATCTCGGCCACAGACCTGCCCCAGCCACATTCCTTGACTCCATTCCTAGTCCCAGACGCAACCCTGCCTCAGCCCCATTTCCTGCTTCCATTCCAGGTCCCAACCCCATTCCCTGCCTCCGTTCCTAATTGCAGCCTCATTTATTGATTCGCACCCCAGCCACATTCACTGTCTCCATTCCTTATCCCAGTCACATTCCCGGCCTCTAATTCTCGCCCAAGCCACAGATCTGCCCTGTTCCCGGCTACACTCTGCTCACACACCTGGCCTGCAGCCATTCACACATCTGCCCACATGCTCGGTTGCAGAACGACACTCCTGTCCACATTCTCAGCTGCACACACATAGGCATGTTTCTGACTCCACACTTGGCCTCGCCCCTGCTGTCACACCTGGCCACTTCCAGTAATGCATGGGCTCAGGTGCACACCTTCCGTCTCTCATGTCTCTGTTTCTGCACCTGCCTGTGTTCCTGTTCTTGTGGGTTATGGTGTTGTACCTGGCTGTTTAATGAGAGTGGATTGCTATGGTAGTATGACTACCATAGGTGGCCACCTTGCACCCTGGCAGTACAGGAATAGACCTACACCTTTGTGCTTTCCTGCTTCCATCTTGTGGCAGAAGAGTGCAGTTGCTGGGTGTGTTTACGGCACGGTGCCCCGAAAAGCAAAAAAGCATAAAAGCTGGTTTAGAGATACACCATGGAAACAGGATCTTCAGCCCAACATGTCCACGCCAACCAACGATCACCCGTACTATCCTACAAACCTCAATGATTCAATTGTTCTTTATTGTCACATCTGCACAGTACAGTGAAATTCTTTTGCATAACCCACAATGCACAAATGAACAGTCGCCATATTTTGGAATCTTTGTAATGTGGAAGTACACCGGAGCACCTGAAGAAAACCCACGCAGCCACAGGGAGAAGTGCAAACTCTATATAGACAACACTCGAGGTCAGGATCGATCCAGGGTCTCTGGCGCTGTTAGGCAGCAACTTTATCGCTGCGCAGCAGTACAGTTGATAACAAGCTTGTTATAGATGTATAAAATTAAAACAAAGAGTGACTCGGGTATATATAAATAGTAATGTCACATTTCCCCTCGACTCTGACCCCCACACAGTCCCTCTTGGTTCTCACACATTACTGTGTGCAGTATCTTTCCACAATCTCACTTATATCCCTGTTACTGTCCATGATCCACAGCTGTTTAGTTCAATTATCTTGACCCCAGAGCGACCCTTGCCAACAACAGCTATTTAAGTATGATATAAAGGTTATAATCTTTAATGGAAACCTCAAAGTTGTCTTGTTCATGCAGAATTTAGTGTTTTATAATAGTAGCTTTGACCTTGAAATCATCCCATTTAATGTTAGTAACAAAGTCTATAACTGATTGGAAATTATTCAGTTTGCTGTCTGTGTGTGTTACTGTAGTATGTCCTGTTTAAAATAACCAAAGTTTTTCCTTTCAAGAACAGAGAATAAATTATAAATGAATATATTAATGTGCGTTTATCACAATGGCACAAATGGCTTGCAAACCCTAAAAAGAAAAGATTTGCAAAGTGCATTGAAAGCACTGTATCTACCATTGATAGAAGTTAAGAACACTATAAAAAATTGTAACTGTTTCATAAAGTAATCAGTATTCCTGCTGCATGAAGCATCTACCAGTGGCAAACTTGTACGTTTATTCCAAGGATACTGTTGCTACAATGTATAGGTCTTCCCCAGGTTACCCATGGTCAACTTATGGACACTCCATACACATGAATGAGTATTTGTGAGACTGGGATGGATTTGCTGGCTGCTACAGTATGTCTGTGGCATGGGAAGGGAGCATTTCCGGGTGCCTTCTCTCCTCTTAACAGCTACTCCACCGCTGTGCCACAGTGTCCGTAAACTGAACTTGTTTGACTTGTCTGAATGATAATAGGAGCACCCTCCTTGTTCAACATGTTACTTCCATTCCCTCCAGGAGAAGAACGTTTGAAGATCAAGATCTGGACTAAAAGCCACAGTGTACTTGGAAGCAGTGATTCCCATTTTCCTATACATTTCAGAGGTATGGACTATCTGGAGCAAACAACAGTGCACAGGAGAGAAACGTACTTCTCCTTAGATGTCAAAGGCCATGCTGGCATAGGAAAGCTGAATTTCATTGAGATTCCAGGTATTCCAGAGTCTTGTCACGAGCTACAATATTGGTATGGAGTCAAACACAAAGTGCTGGGGTAACTCGGTGGGTCAGGCAGCATCTCTCTGAAAGGAATGGAAGCAACATGTGGAATAAGGAGGGGTTCTCCTATTTCTTATCATTCAGATGTCAAACAAGTTCAGTATGGGCGACACCGTGGCATTGCGGTGGATAGCTGTTAGAGGAGAGAAGGCACCCGGAAATGCCCCCTTCCCATTCCACAGACCTACAGCAGCCAGCAAATCCTTCGCAAAATCCCACTGCAAAATCATCTGTTTCCACTGGTGCCAAGAGCAGCATGGTAGTGCAGCAGTAGAGTTGCTGTCTCACAGTGCCAGAGATTTGTGTTCGATCCTGACTGCGGGTGCAGTCTGTATGGGGTTTGTACGTTTTCCCTATGACTGCGTTGGTTTTCCATGGGTGCTCCAGTTTCCACCCACACTCCAAAGAAGTACAGGTTTGTAGGTCAATTGGCTTTGGTAAAAATTGAAAATTGTCCCTAGCAGGTAGGATAGTGCTGGTGAACCAGTGAACCAACATGTTCAACACCAATGGGGTGATCACTGGTCAGGCAGACACTGTGAGCCAAAGGACCTGTTTCCACTCAGTATCGCTACAATAATCTAAATACTGGTAGCATCAGTGAACCAACATGTTCAACACCAATAGGGCACGTGACTGAATTTGCATGCATGACACAGTCTCTTAAAATAGTCTGAGTTCCAACATGTTGAGACATTACCAGGAGAACTGAGAAAATTATTCAACAATGTTCTCAAAGCATCCTTGGAAAATAATGTAACAACAAATGGAATCCCTGGTCCATGACCATTTAAAGTAGAAAAAGAACATTCAGGGTGTCACCAAAAACCTTGTGTCCCTTAACTGGGTGCAAACAGAAACCCATTATAAATGGTAGAAAGAGCAGACATCCCTTACCCCACCAAGGAAGAGTCAACATCATTTCATCGTCATTCTCAAATCGCATATAAGGAAGGAAGGAAGTCATCCTCGATCCCATGGGGGCTTCCTTTCTGTTTACTTCATGTCCCTCCAGCAGAGGGTGACATCTACGAGGTAACTACGTTTTAATGGCTGGGCCTTAAATGAATGTCATCAATAAGCTGTCAGTGACACTTCTGTAATCATGCTTGCCTTCAAAACTGAGAATCAAGAATCTATAATTAAAGTCTGGGTGAAGTAATGCAGAGCAAAGGAGCTTTAAGCACTTGTAACTGCATGTCCAGGAAAGTGGAGCCTGCTAATGTTAGCTCCTCATTAAATTGAACCTGTTAACTTAATCGGTTAACGTAACCTGGGTGTCAGGAGAACATGGATAGGCGCTGTTTTGGGTCGGGACCACTCTTTAGACTGGTTAACATGGATAGGCGTTGTTTTGGGTCGGGACTTCTTCAGCCCAAGGTAGATAGGTGATGTTTCAAGTCAGGACTCTTCTTCAGACTGAACATGAATATGCAATATTTCTCGACCCAAAAAAATCACCTATCCATGTTCTCATGAGATGCTGCCTGACCCGCTGAGCTACTCCAGCACTCTGTGACTTCTAACTCAACTAACTCTTTGGGCAAGGGAGTTCTTCTCTATGTTCATCATTTGTTGAATAGCTTCCCAAAATTCATGTTCTTCCATGTTCTCCAACTAGAACAGATTGGCCCAAAGCTTCCTGATTTCTGAGGCTTTGAAACAAATTCTAGAAATCTATATTTCCATGACCATGTCAGTATTATCTCACTAAAGGTGCCCTTTTTTAGTCATTAGAAATTCTAGTGGTGCTGTGTTTTTGCAGGTGAATGCACCTTTAATGATTTCTTGGAATTATCATTTCTGATCTGTATTACAGAGGACCTGATGTTAGGCTTCTGCTCATATTCAATAGACGTCTTGGCAGCCCTCATCAAGAACTCAACAAAATAGTATGTTATTGAAACAGGGCTAGAACATCATGCCAGAATTTATGGAACTGTCTTATTTTACATGCTCCAAGTACAGATAATATAAATTGGCTATTGTGACTTTGGCTCCAAGGATTTTAGATACCTCTCCTCGAACCGATCAAATCAAATAAGTACGTCTTTCACAATAACAACAGAAAATACTTAAAATGCTCAGCAGATCAGAGTGAAAGAGAAAGGGGGTTAATGTTTCAAGTCAAAGATTCTTCATCAAAGCTGGGATAGAGAGAAAACAATTTTACGATTCAGAGAGGGTGAGAGCGGAATGATAAGAACAAATGAAAGACCTCTGACAGGGTGAGGACAGGCCGTTATAAGGAAGCTTCATTGCTGCGTCCACAGATGCTGCCTGATATGCAGAGTTGTTTAAAGTTTCAGTTTACAACAACCTTTTTTGACATTTTAAAGGCTCTAATATTCCGTGGAGGTTTACCTTTCCTTAAGGGCATTATGACATCTGTACTTTGTGTTAACATGCATAGAACATATAACACTTCAGCCCAGGAACTGGCCCTTCGGCCCACAGTGTCCGTGCCGAACAAGATGCCAAGTTAAACTAATCACCCCAGCTTGCATCTGATCCATACCCATTAATTTCCTTCATATCTAAACGCTACTTAAATGTCACTATCGTATCTGCCTTCAGCGACACGTTCTAGACACCCATCACCCTCTGCTTACAAAAACTTGCCCCACAATGTTCTAAATTTGCACGACCAAGTCAACCATGGATCCTTATGCATCCTTATCGTGGGCTCTGCTATTGTTTATCATTTCACTTGATAGTCATTCTGCTGATGTTTCTTGAAAACGTAATCAAATGAATGAAAGTCACAACTGCAAATCCCCAAATTAATAAAAGCAAATAATAAAATGGAGGTCACGAGCATCAAGAAATTCAGCAAGACCACAGAAGCTGTAAGTGACATATTTTAGTGCAAAATTGACTGCTGATTTCAGTCTTATGTTACTTTTCCAATTAGTTTTAGAGATACAGCATAGAAACAGGCCCCTCGGCCCACCAAGTCCGCGCCAACCAGCCCCATACACTAATTCTATACTACACTCGAGGGACAATTTACAGAAGCCAATTAACCTACAAACCTGTACGGCTTTGGAATGTGGGAGGAAACCGGAGCACCTGGAGAACGTGCAAACTCCATACAGAGAGCACCAAACTCCAGGTCAAACTCAGATCTCTGGTGCTGTAAAGCAGCAACTTTACCGCTGCACCACTATGCCAATTGTAGGGATAAACAACAAACTGATGTAACTTGTAGCTCAGATTTTAAGTCTGGTTTCTGTTCTGCCACTCCCCATTCCAAGTAACAAGCACTCTGTACAAAGAAGTCCTTATTCAAATCAAGACCAAATATTTCATCAGTCAACATTGTTTGCACAATTAACCTTTTACATTTCATTTTTTAAACACTTATTCCTAACTGCTTGTCTTGAAGAGTCTGAATATTCCTGATATTTCCTGACAATTTCCTGTCAGTATACTTAACAATTGAGCAAAAATGTAACTTGCCCAGTCCCTCCTGCCTAGGTGGAACTGTGCATTGTTTCTACACTTAAAAGTCAGCCTCAAAAACCCCTTGAATTTTCAACTTTTCTGGTTACAATTGCATTTCAGATTCCAACCATCAACGGCGGGCCACTTGATTGTCCTGCCATGTTATTAGAGGTGGTGGAGTGAGCGGGTGCAAGTCGCGGTTGTGGTGGGTGGGACACAGGTTGATCAATGGAGATGGATGATATTGCAAATTGTTCATTTCCACCTTATGATTCCAAATCAGTTATGTCTGTTTCCCAACACCTTGACCAAGTGCAGAATTGGATTGTGCTAGGGTACAATGCAGCAAACTTCAGTGAACACCTGAACATGTTTTGTACCAACCACCACAACGCCATCTAGCCAACCCCCTTTCTCCCAGGGAATCTTGACACACCTCTCCTATCAGCCACGCTCTCTTGATTATATTTTGAGTATATGCTTTCTCCATTTCATCCTTAATGTCAGACTGCACAGCAGTTGTAGCGAAAGGATTAGCCAGGCGAGCTCCTTCTAGTCCAATATAGCATCACACTAAACCATTTTGCACTCCCACTCCTGACACTGAAATAAATGAGCACCATTGCCATATAGTGATAGAACAGCTGCTTATTCACCTTTGCAAAATGCTGAACTATTTAAAAGAACAAATTACCTGATTTCTTCTTAGCTTCTGGCGCCTTCTTTTTCTGGTCCTTTTTCTCAAATGCTTTTTTAATATCAGAAACATTAACAAGCTCTTCAGAATCAGGCTTTGGCTCAGTCATCGGATCTGCCTTGTTGGTCAACATCTTTGCTGGTACTTCTTGGTCTTTTACCACAAGGGGTCCTGGAAGCCGGTTTGATGCTGCAGCGTTAGCAGTTGTTTTGATCCCAGTGTGTGAACCTGCATCAGGTGGCTGGCGGACATGTTCTGTTCCCTGTCCAATCTTCATGTCAGTGAGGTCGACAGGAACACTGCCTTTCTCAGGTACACCAGCCAGCTTACCCTTCAGGCCTTTGCCACATTCAATCTCCGTGCCGACATTTTGGGAAGGGAGCCCACCGTCGTCAGTTTGGTCACTCCCATCGACAGGAACGCTGGGAGCGGTTTTGCACAATTCACTCTCTTCCCTACTATGGCCCTCCTCTGGGGCTTGATTGGCTTTGCTGGGCTGCTGATGATGCACCAGGTCGTTCTTGCTGTGTGTTGCTAGATGAGGATGGCCGTCTTCAGTCCCATCAGAGAAGCCGGGTTTCTTGCTCTGTACCCTCTCTGCTCTTTGATCAGATTCAGCCAGCAGGTCTGCTTGCTGCAGCGGCTTGTCCCGGCCACTGCTGTCAGTCGTGTGAGATGGACTGAGCAGTTTATCAGTGGTCCTGTCACTGCAGAGAGTTGCACTTGTGTTTACATGCTGCATACCTGGTGCAACCTGGTCCAGAGCAGACCCACATACACTTTTCAGAAATTGTTGAGCTGAATTACCTTTTCCATTCTGATCAAACTGACTCTGGTTTCCAGGGCACACAACTTGCTCCAGATCACTCGCCTGCACCCAGTCAACATGGCAAGATGTGTCGGCCTGCTCTTGAGAATTACCTCTGTCCAGCTCTCTGCAGGATGCACTTTCAACCAGTCCGCTGCTGCCTGGCCTGCTCTCCTCAGCCTGACTGAAGTCAGAGTAAAAATCATCTTTTGAAGTTTGGTTTGACTGACTGACTTGTTCGGCAATGGCAGCATGATTGGACCCGTTATCTATTTGTGACCTCGCCCAGGAGATGGATGAATTGGATTTTCCATCAGGACTGCCATCCTGTGCAGCACTCTGACTGTCGTCAGCAGATTCTCTGGGTCTCTCCGCCATACATTTATCTCCATTTTCTGGTTCGGTCTGCTTTGCTTCACCAGCTTCTGAATTTAGATCTGTGGTGCTGGCCAGGGTGTATTGGTCGCTCTGTGGGATCACGTTGGGAATAGCTACATCTCCACAAGGAACTGCATTTAGATCTGCCAAGTGGCTTGTATCATCGAGCTGGTCCGCTTGTTGATCTGATTTGACGAGATATAGCTCAGTCTGAGAGAGAAAACGCTTTAGCCCCCGGCCACCTCCATAAGCCTTCACTTCAACATCAACAGCCTCGTCGCCATCTTGATTATCACCCGTAGTAATCATCCATAGATCTGCTGTTGTGTTTTCAATTCCTTCTCCTGCAATACCTGCTTGTTCTTCTTTCTGATTGTACTTGTCCATGGACGCAGCCAACGCAAGTGTAGCTCCGTCCCTTTCGCATATTGTCCCCACAGTTTCTTTTTGCTCACTTACAACGCAACTAGAAATGGCCTCACCGTCCCAAATGTCCTTCCCTTGGAGTGATTCCATGTTGAGGCCCATTGTTTGGCATTCAGCCTCGTTCTTTAGCCAGTTCTCACTCAATGGTTTCTCCTCAGACTGTTGCCTAATGGGCTCCAGAAATGCTTCTTCCACTTTCTCCACTTCAGTGTTACTCACAGTTTCTGATGTATTATATTTCTGCTGTAAAGGTAAAGGAAAAGCTATCTGACGTTTCCAATCCTGTTGTTGTCCAGCAGATTCATTTTCAGCACGCTGGCATGCTGAAGCAAGCCAGACATTATCTTTAATTTCTATTTCCCTGTCACAAATTGAATCAGTTTCCTTTCCACTGTTTGCATTCTCAGTGTCCTTCTCAAGTTTCACAGCAGTAAAATCTAATTTCTGTTCTGAATTGTCTTCATCGATTTTCTCACTCTGCAGCGGCCCTTTTACCACCTGCTCAAGCTGTTCCACGCATTGTTGAAGGAGTTTGGTTTCTGTGTCGCCCTGCTTCACACTGCTGGAAAAAGGAGCAGACTTCACACTGATGTTAGAACTTCTTGCTTGGGAATGACGATCGATGTCCGTATTTATCCGGTCTTCCTCAATGCCTTGAAACTCTTTTGCTTGCTCCATTTCAAACACTTGATAAAGAGGAAGAAACAGACAGGGATTTTAAAAGCAAGAATACAAACTTTCCAATCCACACAAAGCAGAGCTTGTTTAAGCTCATCCAACCCCCAATGAATCTACACGAGGCACTGTCCTTTTAAAGCTATGTAGTTGAATGCCTAGCCATACTGCTCATCCCTTTCCTACTAGGGTGATGCAGTCGACTGAATTAAACAAGAGGCAGCTGATTGGCTGGGTGTAATTAAGGTGGGTAACACAGAATGACTTATGCCATGAAAATCCACTGCAGTAACAGAAAAGCAACAAAATCCTCTCACGAGGTACACACTCCCTTTAATGTCCCCCTCCCACAGACTCTTACCAGTCCTTTTTTTAAATAGGTGATCCAGAAGCAGGTTTACAAGAGACCACGCGCTGACAGTAGCTGAAGTGAAAGCTCAGGCAAACTGATGCAATGGTACAATCTCTTATCTCGATCATTGACCTTTGGCTCATATATCAACATGGAAAATCATTTGCATTGCAAACCCTTCATCTCATTGGTTATAAACAATCTCTTTGAAGAGGTAGGATTTTAAATTCTTTGCATTGGTTCCTGACTAATAAGTACTGAATGCCGCAGTCTGTTCGACTGACATAATGTGTTTACTTTCAGACCCAGAGAGATTTGAATTTAACTTGCATATAAACAAACTTCTACTCACAGTGAGGCCGATTGGTAGAGGCATGGATAGACTTTCATTTGAGAAATCCGATGCCTTTGATAGTGAATGTGCTAATGGCTCCGCAACTGAGCTGTACAAAACAGAGACATCCCGGGTTCTATGGGAATGTCTGATAAATCAACCATTAAGGAAGAAAAAAAATGTGTCTGATTGCCTGTTTAAAGAGAAAGAAGAGCAAAGAAAAAAATCAAGTAAATTAGTCTTCAATATTTCTTAAGTGACACTTGTAAAGAATACAATTGTACTAATATTGGCTATAGTATGCAAAGAATGCAAATTTTGGCGAGGAAACATGGGTGGGGGTGGGGGTGGATGTACCTTCAATTAGCACTTTGAAGGAAGGGAACAAAGTGTTTGGATTCATCACCATTGAGGGGCTGACATTAGAGTGTAATATCGATACTCTCGAAGTACAAGCTTAGGGATTGTGACTTGTTAATAACTTGACCCCTGCTGATTGCAGTATAGCAAATATGCCCACTTTGTTTCTGAATACTGCAGAGGTCCAAGATGACAACCTCATTGACGATCACTTAAAGTCAAGTATGATTGTCCTCCTGGTCGGTCCTTTCTGTGGACTTTGAGATGGCTGGAGAGATCTATGATGGATGCACACACTTCATTGTCCCTCCAGGTGCATGCCTGTGCATGACATCTATTGACATGGGGAGACTAGTGCACGAACAGCCACCACATGGTCCTTGACGGAGACAGAGCCCAGTTCAACTGCATGGACTCCACGATGGTTTGGTGTCTCACCCAGCAGCAGCTTTCTTCTGCCTTCTCAGCCGTTATAGTGTTCCACATAATGGCCAGCCACCATCTGCCATTGAGGTCTTCTTCCAGGACTGCGATCTGTCAGAAACCTTCCCCAGCTGACCTGCACAACATGGGTGCATGCCAGGAGCATAGCTCCACACAGTTTAGCCTTCAGGATCGGAGCCACATACAAGCTTGACCACCACAACAAGGTGGCAACCCTCGGAGAAGGATGGGAACCTAGATAGACACCGAGCTGTATAGAACTTGAAGCTCAACTTTCCAAAGTGGACGTGGTGCAAAACTCTGTTGTTCATGTATAACTATGACACAGCACCTCAAGCCAAATGTTGCAGCTTCTATTTTAGCACAAAGAAATATCTGGGGAATGTGGTCATGCTTTGTTCGTGAATCACCGTGTGCAAATGTCCCGTGGTAATTTAGGCCCATAAACTACCAACTGAAGATTTTAGAGGCACTATCTGGGGAAAGTGATAGTTATAAAGATTGAACAATATCTGGCGATAATTAACATATGGGGACCAGAATTGTAAATGACTGCTGCAGATTTTATGTAAGGTAAAATACAGGGATAACCAGAGGAACATTGGAACAGTCAAGTCTAAAAGTAACAGGGCATGGATGAGAGAAAGTAAGATGTTGAAGGTAAGATTAACCAAGGCTGTGTTGATTCTATTGCCCCCAATTCACTTGTTTGGAGCTCTCTGTGAGCGCTACGCCAGTACAGAAGGTAGCTCCGCCATGAACAAAGGACAAGGACGGGCCTGGCAGCCGAGCGAGGAGGGATGTCGGTGAGAGTGGAGGGTCGTCGGAGAGCCGTTGCACACGTGAGTGCCAGCGATCAGCCGAGGACGGGCCACATGAGTCCGAGCAGTCGGTCGAGGATGTGCCACCGAGAACAAAGGGACCCGACATGGGGGGGGGCGCTGAGAGAACAAAGAGGGACCCGGCATGGGGGAGCCACCAAGAACAAAGGGACCTGGAGTGGTGGGTCCACGAGAACAAACGGTCGGGGGGGGGAGGGGGGGGGGGAGGATTAGAAGGATGAGGGACCATCGGGACTATGCTGAATACTTTTGTAACTTTGTTGTCACCCTATGTGGCGACTCTTTGCATTCCTTGTAACCAAGTACATGTGATAATAAAGTAACAATTACTGACAGTAGTTACCATGGTCTTTCTGCACTTCCTCATTCTGCATGTCAACTGACAACTCATAGCATGGGTTGCTTTTCATGATGGCAACGATGTGAAATATGTTAATGGCCTGTTCCACTTATGCAATTTTTTTCAGCGGGTTGCCAGCACCGCGGGGTGAAGCCTGTATGGTTGTGAGTAGCGGCCAAAAGAGTCGTACTTTTTTCTGGTCGCTGCTGGATTTTAACTATTTTGAAAATTTTCGGCGACCTGCTGTGGCTATGACGTGTCGCCGAGAAAAACACATAAGTGGGACAAGCCCTTAACAGACCACCATGAATTGTTAGTTGCTACCCTCAGCATTTTATCACAGAGTTGTTCCAAAAAGATGCTGGAAACAAAAGCCTTATTTCAACATATTAATGTTCTATGGCATTACATCGTATGCATGTTACAAATATGCACAGGTTGTCTACCCACATCTTATCTCATAGCATCATCATCATCCAGTAACAAGCTATTCATTTACTGTGGTGACTCGAAACACACGGAGTCTTTTACCCAGGGTAGGAGAATCAAGAACCAGAGGGCATATGTTTAAGATGAGAGGGACAAGGCTTAATAAAAAAAAACTGTGAGGCAACTTTTTTACCCAGAGGTTATATGGAATGAGCTGCTAAAGGAGGCAGTTTAGGCAGGTATTAAATAGCATTTAAAAGATACTTGGACAGGTACATGGATAGGAAAGGTTTTAAGGGATACGGGCCAAACATGATCAATTTGGACTAGCTTAGATGGGACCTTTTGGTTGGCGTGGACGATTTGGGCCGAAGGGCCTGTTTCCATGCCGCATGGCTGACTCTATGACTTTCATACACAGGAGAATTGCTTTGTGAATTCCTTGTTGGACACGGTCTACCGCCAACCTGCTCCATATGGACCCTGCTCATTTCCCCCACATCAGCTGCATTTCTAGACGACTGCATACTTATCCACGCTTAGAGTAATTGGCAAGTGAAAAGGCTTTGAAGTCAGCAGAATGGTTTCTGGTCCCTTCAACACCACTGTATTCTATTAGCAATTTGAATCTGCTGAAGAAGGCACCAAGAAGTTATAAAACTGCAAAAAGCATCAACAGCCAGAAGCAATCAATCAGTAAGCAGCCTGTGCATTGGTGGTGTTTTTTTTAAAGTACGGGCAGTGTCTGACTATTGGACAAGAGTGAGATTAAGTGAGGATAGTTATTGGACAGTTCAGCTGAACTCAAATGGGTGCAACAGATGGTTTGACATCATGAACTGCTTGCATCCTGTCCTTTCCTTCTCTGCCAGTGTTCTCAATGAAACTATCAAGACCAAAAGGTTGTGAATGTGCTGCACCATCACATTATTACATTCCGGCCGCTGCAGTGAATTCCACCCATCACCAGTCTCCCAACTATCAAATCATTAACACTTCACCTCTATGTGGAAAACAGGAAGGTACGATGTTTCAAAAGAGAGTGAAAAGATTAACCATTACCACAGCTCGCTCTTTCTAAGTAACTGGGAAAGAAGCTGAACAAAGCTTAAAGATATGTTGGAAGAAATGTCTTACAATTACCAGTGATTTGTTATTTAAATGGGGAAAAAATATAGAATCTCTGTTCCCTACCAGATGGGAAAAAGTTAACAGTACAACAAAGGAACAGGACGTTGAGCCCACAATGTCTAGGCTGAACATGATGCCAAGTTAAACTAATCTCATCTGCCTACATCTGATCCATATCCCTCCATTCTCTGCATATCCCTATGGCTATCCTAAACACCATTATCATATATACCTCCACCACCACCTCTGGCAGCACATTCCAAGCATCCACCACCCTGTAAAAACATTTACCCTGTACAGCTCCTTTAAACTGTACTTTGCTCCTCTCACCTTAAAGCTATGTCTTCAAGTCTTTGACAGTATCACCCTGAGAAAATGGGTTCTGCCTCTCTACCCTATCTATGCCTCTTATAATTTAAATCTTGTATCAGGTCTCCCCTCAACCTCTGGCGCTCCAGAGAAAATAACTTAACTTTGCCTGATCTCTCCTTGTAGCTAAAACTCCCAATTCATGCAGCATTCAGGTAAATCTCCTCTGCACACACTCCAGGCCTCAACATCGTTCTTGTAATGGGGCAACCAGAACTGCATACAATACTCCAAACTTGGCTTAACCAAAAAGGTTAGAGTATCAGATTTAGAATTGCAACCGGTAATCGTTATAAAGTGCTCAGATTGGGACTGTGCTTAAATAATGCTTCTTTGAAACAGCTTGGAATGTTCAACTATCTCAATAGTCCAACATAAATCCAAATCCAACTGGAACAGTCCAACTCGCCACAGCTCATTAGCTCATTAGGGTGGGGACAGAAAATCATCTAGAATTCCCAAGTCAAATCCTATGATTTTTCTCTGATAAACAAATATTGAGGCCAATTGGAATGAATCAAAATGCATCCTTTTTTCTTCGCATGGAAGAAATTCTACATTGGTACTTTTAACGCTGTCAGCCACATGTAAATAATTCAGGCAGCTCTGCACCACTTCAAATCTCAGGCGCACACAGGTGCCACATGTCTGATGCTGCAGCTGAATCAAAACATCAGAATTCCAGAAATCTTCTTGCACCTTCATTTTCGTGCAGCACAGTGGCGCAGTGGTAGAGTTGCTGTCTTACAGGCCAGGAACCCGGGTTTGATCCTGACTACGTAGTTTGTACTTGCTTCCTGTAACCGTGTGGGTTTTCCCTGGATGCCCCGGTTTCCACCCACATTCCAAAGACATGCAGTTTTGTAGGTTAATTGGCTTCTGTAAATTATCCCTAGAATGTTGGATAGAACTAGGGTATGGGTGATTGCTGGTCAGTGTGGACTCGGTGGGCCAAAGGACCTGTTTCCGTGCTGTATCTCTAAGCTAAACTAAACTGAATTAATACTGTGACATTTCATGAGTAAACCTATTTTTATTTCTTATTTTACATAGCTGCCAACTGCAAATCAGCCCAAGCTTCAGACCCAGAATAAGTCTCCTTCTGCACAGATCTCCTTCAATAGACTGCGTGATGAGAAAATACCAAGCATCGGGTGAATTAGTCATTGGTTCTGGCTTTCTGCGTGCTAGAGTGCATGCATAAGTCTAGTCTTATCTGATCATACCTTCACAAGATTAATTTTGACATTCATTAGAACAGAAATTCTCTCATATTCCTCCTCCCCAGAGTATCCCATGGGTTAACAATCCAGAGCAACAATATAATTTGTTGAAAGATTATTGCAATCCGTCTCCATGGCATTAGTAGTTCAAACAAGCATAACACAGTCTAGAAAAGGACTATAACATGCTGTGAAGTAAGTGTTGACATCAGCTCAAATTGTAGAAATCAGATCATTTTTTTCACATCTTGTACTTCATTTGGCAAAGTTGCAAGAGTATTTGAGTTTAACTTGGAATGTCTATGCCAGGATTTACTAGGTTCATAGTCTGCTTCTCCTAAAACGGCACAAGTCTGTGCACAGCAGAGCTGCTACTGAACCTCTGCAGGTTACTCCTTGTATCTTTCTCTAACAGTGGTATTTTGTTTAGATTTGTACATCTATCATATCACTCTAACTGAATTTCAATTATGACCTTCAACTATGTATGTGTTTAACAAAATAATATTTTGTGAAAGTTTGACCAAAGTGTAAAATCAGTACAGCAGGCAGTAAAACAAAATGGAAAGAGTTAAATTTCACAAATATAAACTAAAACTAGCGTTAAAATTAAAATAAAGAACCGAATACACTGAAAAATCGTAGTTTTAATGATTAGGAACACATTTCTGAGGGTTGGTCAGTTAAGGTAATGGTGCCTTGGAACAAAGTAATGCATTGTTCATTTTATCTCTTTCTTTGACTCATCTGGGTACCAGGACCTTACAGTAGCATAGATACAACGCCTTAGTCAACATTAGTCAACGCCTCCTACTGCACTCGTCTGAACACAATATCAGTGCCATGATATGAACTTCAAGCCTAGCCTGCCCAATCCTTCCTCATAATATTATTCCATACATTAGTTTGTGATAATGCCTTTGTGTTCTGTTTTCTGAATTTCAGAATCCCCTAGAATAATCACCTCCTATTCAGACTATTGCCTTTCCAGGTTGGCACAGGAAATGACGACAATTCTTCAGCCTTCATTTGGCATGTATTATCAAATCTGACACAACCTAACATGGCAGTAAAAATGCAGTGTAAATTCCCCAGCAGTCCTTTCAATCAGAAGTCAGTCGCTGCTTGTGCTTCACTGTTCCATTCCACTGATTCTTTTTGGGTAGATTAATTAGGTTTGTGTGCATTAGAGCTATCCTTCAACACCATATCACCAGCCATTAGTCACAGAGCTATGCAGCTCAGTAACTGGCCCTTCGGCCCAACTCGACCATGCCGGCCAAGTTGCTTAATTAGGCCTGGCCCATATCCCTCCAAACCTTTCATATCCATGTACCTGTCCAAGTGTCTTTTCACTGTCACAATAGTAACCTCCTATACTACTCCATCTGGCAGCTTGCTCTGTGTACCCAACATCCCCTGTTATAAAGGTTTCTCCTCAGGTCCCTTTTAAATCTTTCCTCTCTTATCTCAAACCTATGTCCTTTAGTTTTTTGGGTCCCCTCCCTTGGGAAAAAGACCATGGCTTCTCACCTTATCTGTACCTCTCATGATTTTATAATACTCTAAATATTCTGTTCCTCATTCAAGGTGGCCTGTGTTGTTCCCTAGCTTACATTACAGACAGCCACACAATCGATGCCTGGGCCACAAAAATTAACGGCAGTAGGACAAGTCTCTGAGCCTTGTGTGGCTCATTGAACAGGGTTTACTATCACAAAACAGCAAGTCCATTCTCTCAAGAACCTGTCCAAAGTAGACTTTCACAGGAGATTAGAGACAGCTAGAGACCTTTTAATTTGTTTTAATTTGGGAAACATCTAGAGGGCTTCATGTTCATACGTTCATAAGTTGTAGGATCAGAATTAGGCCATTCGGCCCATCAAGTCTGTTCAGCCATTCAATCATGGCCGTCCTAACTTTCCCTCTCAACCCCATTCTCCTGCCTACTCCCCATAACCCCTGGCACCTTTACTAATCAAGTTTGCGGCTCCACTGTCTACATTTTTCAACAAGGCCACACTCCCCTTCATTAGCAATAAATATTAATGAACAATAGAATACACATAAAAAACTTCCCAAAAAATCTTATTTCTGCCTTCATCATTAATCAGCGTACGTACACAGGTTAATCCTCTACTCATACCCTGTGTGGAAAACATGGATAGGGAATGGTTCGAGTTTGGACCCTCCCGACCCAAAACATCTCCTATCCATGTTCTCCAAAGATGCTATCTGACCTGCTGAGTTACTGCAACACTTTGTACCTTAGTAGTATCCATGTTTTACATTATCCACAGTAAATCTATGTCCTAACCCCTTTTGGATAATGAGGACGTAGTGTAATGTCATAACATTGTTAACAAAAAAAACGTTTCCATTTCAAGTAATGAGGAGAAACTAAAGAAATTAAGGATTGGAGAAAAAAGGAACTGCAGATGCTAGAATCCCGAGTGAAACACAAAGTTCTGGAGCAACTCAGCAGGTCAGGCAGCATCTCTGAAGGGAATGGACAGATAACGTTTCAAGTCGAGACCCTTCTGGTTTGGTTTGGTACGAATTGTTCACTTGCAAAATCTTCACCAAAGTGTGGAAATAAAATTGACCCTGAATTTACTGCATAGTTTAAAGAGTTCCACTAATAGAGATAAATAATATGTACAAATTGATATTAATCAGGTTAAAAAATGCAACTTCTTTCGATAGAAGAATACACAATGATTTAATTAGGTTGCAGCACAAGCAATGGAACTGTTTTAATGGTTCAAAACATGCACCTTGGATGGTTTGACGGAATGGTTTACAAATTATACATAGTTGTATTTTTAGCTTTTGACATTTGATTATGTTTCATCAGCTTAATGTTGTAGTCTCCGTGTCACCGCATGCCAATACATAATGCTGTCTAGCACCAAGAGGATCTTCTTTTCCTTTTGCCTTTCAATAATAATCGAGGATTCCTCCTTTCATCTTTTAGCAAAATAAATCTTTTCAGCCTGGCAAAGTATCTGTGAGTACAACAGCACACAAACGGAGAAAGGTCCACCAACCTAACTCTTGGAAGTGAATGTAAAGATAACAAAGGAGATGTGCGGGGCATGTTTTTATACACAGAGTGGTAAGTGCCTTGAACACACTCCCAGAGGTGGTGCTGGAAGCAAATATGATAGCGTTGTTTAAGAGGCTTTTGGATAGGCACGTGGACATGCAGGCAATGGAGGGATATGGATCATGTACAGGCAGATAAGAACTTATCTTGGCATCATGTCAGCACAGACATTGTGGGCTGAAAGGCCTGTTACTGTGCTGTGCTGTTCTATGGAAACTTTAATATACATTGTCTGATTAAGATAAGACACAAAATGCTGGAGCAACTCAGCGGGTCAGGCAGCATCTCTGGAGAAAGAATATGTGACGTTTCGGGTCGAGACCCTTTTTCAGACTAGAAATTGGCTGAGTAACATTGGTTCTAAAATTAAGAAATCTTTGTAGGTCGTTAGAAGCTTGATTTATTTTTGCCTTATTTGTAATAAAAGCAAATTATCTGTGCAAGTCAATGATGCCTGGCAGATGGTTATCATCCAGTGATCTGCTAGAGTGGATTTTATGTGCATTGTAGACCTCTGTTTCTCATTAACTATTTCCTCAGAGAATAGGGAACTCACTGTCAGGTTACCTCTCAGGTGGTGGACAAAATACATTTCACCACATACATATGTAACATTAGAGCTGTTCATGTATTGTGGCACCCACTGGTTTTCAAAGACTGAATGTGCCAAATTTAATTCTGAGTAAATATTTTTAACTGATGCTTGAAGGATTGACTTCCATGTCTATGTCAATGAATTACCTTCATTTTATGTGCTTGTTGTTCGCCTGTGGTATTGAATGGGAAATAAATATCCTGAAGTATTCAGGTCAAGAAACATGGAGAGGGGACAGAAATAATCAGAGCAAGAGAGAAACAAGAAACAATATAATTCCAGTAATAACAAGGAACTGCAGATGCTGTTTTATACCAAAGAAAAGCACAAAATGCTGGAGTAACTCAGTGACTCGGGCAGCATCTCTGGAGTTGCTGCTTGACCTGCTGAGTTACTCCAGTTTTGTGTCTTTCTTCAGTATAATTCTAATGATGTGCTTCGCTGCTGTGCTTCTGAACATAAAAACTAAATATTTGCAGAGAAAGTTAGATATGAAAGTATTTGAATTGTTGCAGCTTGGAATTAATTCATAGAATCATAGTGTGGAAACAGGCCCTTCGGCCCAACTTGCCCACACCGACCAACATGTCCCATCTACACTAGTCCCTCCTGCCTGCGTTAGGCCCATATCCCTCTAAACCTGCCCTATCCATGTACCTGTCTAAATGTTTCTTAAACGTTACGATAGTATCTGCCTCAACTACCACCTCTGGCAGCTCGTTCTATACACCTACCACCCTTTGCGTGAAAAGGTTATCCATCAGGCTCCTATTAAATCTTTCCCACAGTTTACGAAAATATATGGATAGACTTATTTATTTTCCAGGGATGAGAATTGTGTTCTGGTTAAGTTTACTAGTTGGAAAAGAGTGTGAAGAGAAAGCATGCACAGAGGAAGAGAAATGGATGGAGGACAGGAGTAGGATATGAGAGGGTATGATGGGGTTAAGGATAAAATAAGGCACGAGGAAGGAATGGAAGGAGACAGTCTGGCGAGGGAAAAAGGGAGGTTCATTGAGAATGGAATAGGCAGGGACAAATGGAATGGAGAGTGGAGCATGGTGTTGTTTCGATGTTTAATACTGTAGAGAACAAGTTCCCATGGTAACAATTTGGCCGTATTGATGTTTTCAGATCATGTTATGCTATTTTATTACTCATTATGCTATTTACTACTTCCTGTTCACGTTTAACATTAAGAGGTATTTAACATTGCAGTACCACGTACAAATACAGAAAAGAGTTAACATATTAATCGTCTATTTACCCTTGAAGGCAATGAAATACAAACTTGATAGATTTTCTCAAGGCATTAAATGACTTGGTACAATTATGTTCTTAAAATAGCCAGAGTGTGAAATAGCAAAAAGCCAAATTTTAAACTTCTTCATCGTCGTCAAAACAGCAGGAATGTTTCCTCACAGATAAATATAGATTCCTATCCAAAAGCAGGATCCAGATTAAAGCGCGTGACTGATATAGATCATGCAAACTGCAACCCCATGGCAACCAAACAAAGGGATAGGTTTCAAACCCACAGGCTTTAATCCAACAGTGAGAGCTGGCTGGTTAGATGGGCATCAACATTTGCTTCTTTACCTTTAGACTACTGCCTTAATGGTACTTTATTGTCACACGTAAATAAATAGTGATTTTTTTTTTTTGCTTTGCGTACAATTCAGTAAAATCATGCGATACAAAAGCACAATCATACATAAAGACAAAAAGTGCGATGATTGTAATGTAACAACAGTAGACTTCACTGAGGCAGTACACAAAGAGTCGCCATGTTTTCAGCACCACCTTGTGCTCCTCAAGTTCTTAAAAATGTCAAGTCTTATCTTGGCCTTAAACGGCCAATGGTCCTGGCTGCGATACTGGGTCTTGTGCCGACAGGGTGATATTGTTGAGGTTCTCTACTGCTGCTCCGTGCCTCTGCAGGCTGCGTATAATCTGAGAGCTGGTCTGACCTATGTGGGGCTTCCAGCAGCATCTGATCCATGGGATCCCATGGCTGCCAGAGGCTCTCCAGCCCACATCACCTCCACTCCAACTCCCTGCAAAGATGTTAGTGATAGGGGAATCAAGGAATTTCACACAATTTTCATGCACTTTGAAATTATGCATCTTCCTCAGGGATTACATTTAAAAATAATTTTAAGAAACATTTAGACACATGCATGGAAAGGATAGGTTTAAAAGGATATGGGCTAAATGCAGGCAGTTGGGACTAGATGGGACATGTTGGTCAGTGTGGGCAAATTGGGCCTGCTTCCACACTGTCCATGACTACGTGTCCTGCTAGGATGCATTTAAACATTTTCTGTACAACTGATGTTAAGCCAACTGGCTTGTAGTATTCTACCAACTGTCTCCCTTCCTTTCAGAGTAAAGCAATTGAACTTGCAGTTTTCCAATTTATAGAATCATCCCTAAATCCAGGGAATTTTCAAAAAGTAATCTATCTTAATGCAGAATAATTAGGCACTTGCTTGGCAAGGGAACCACTGGTAAACGTGAGAGTGAAGTTGAGGTCACAATTGTATCAGCCATATTAATAAATAAATGACTATAAAACATAAAGTGCTGTGTAACTCAGCAGGTCAGGCCACATCTCTATAGGGAATAGACAAGCAATGTTTCCGGTCAGAACCCTTCCGACTGATCCGAAATGTTGCTTGTCCATTCCCTTCACTGATGCTGCCTGAACCACTAAGTTACTCAAAATACTTTGTGTTTTGCTCTAGATTCAAGCATCTGCATTCCTTGTGTCTGCCTTAATAAATAGCTGATCCCACTTGAGGGGCCATATAGCCCATTTCTGACCTTAATTGTATGTTTACATGCACCACTGGCTAATTGGCTATAGAAATGTGGATGCATTTTAAATAACATCAAGAAATTGGCCCTGCTGACAGCTTGGAAGCAAATCAAACTTTTATTTAAAAAAAGACCCTGCAATAATTACAGAGAACGACAGAGATAAAAGCAGTAGATTGAAATAATGCACAAAGAAAAATCACATGTTTGCCAATAAACTGTTATTCTTCGCTCCCATCCCCATTGCATCAATCTCTAATAAAAAGGCAAATTCCAAAGAGAATGTATTAATATAATAACTTACAACATTCAACATCTACTCCCAAGCCGCAGTTCCTGTTCTCTGTGATCATGGGAGCCCGATTCATTTGGAATATGAAATAAGTTGTAGCTGGATGAACACAAGTTGCAAATAGGGTTTATTCCACAACATGGAGCCACAAGAAACTGCAGATGCTGGAATCTTGAGCAAAAGACAAAGGGCAGGGGAAACTAAAGATAGGTCCAGACCCAAAATGCTGTCTGTCCATTTCTCTCCACAGATGCTGTCTGACCAGCATGTTGATTTTTACATCTACTTAATTTCACAACAGCTAGAACTAGTGCTGAAGCTATGTTAAGACAGACTAGTCCCAATGGGATCAGCTACTTGTTTATGTAGCTGTTTAATTGCCCAAGACAATATTTCTTGCAAAGATTCTAAGCCCTAACTCACTATTTTGTGGAAAGTAATGAATTGCCAGTTCATATTTTTGATACCATCTCAAGGTGGAATTTGTATTTAATTTCAAATATCTTGAGATGTGATAGACGGATATTCCCATTGAACTGTATAAATTACTACCTTTGGGTATTGCATGTTGACTATACACTTCATAAGTTTCACTCAATAGAAACCATGCAAATAAAGTCTGTTGTCCCTGAAGACACAAGGAACTGCAGAGAATGGTTAATAAAAGACACAAAGTGCTGGAGTAACTCAGTGGGTCAGGCAGCATGTATGGAGAACATCAATAGGTGGCGTTTTAGGTCAGGACCTTTTTAAGACTGAAGGTGGCCCAGACTCTTCTTTATCCATGTCTCCCGCTGAGTTACTCCCGCACTTTGTGTCTCTTTTTATGTTCTCACTGAAGTCCACCTGATATAACTATGTCTGGCCTTTGCAGTGATTAATATTGTCCTTTAGAGTCATAGAGCATGGAAACAGGCCTTTCAACCCAACATTCCCACTCTGACCAACATGTCCCATCTACACTGGCCCCACCTGTCTAAATGTTTCTTAAAAGTTGTGATAGCACTTGTCTCAACTACTTCCTCCGGCTGCTCATTCCATATACCCACCGCCTTGTGCGTGAAAACAATTACCCCTCAGGTTCCTATTAAATCTTTCCCCCCTCCCCTTAAACCCATGTCCTCTGATTCTTGATTCCTCTACTCTGAGCAAGAGACTCTGTGGGCTTACCCAATCTATTCCTCTTATGATTTTGTACACTTCTATAAGATCTCCCCTCATCCTTCTGCGGCGTCATCACACACTTGTATGTGAATGTGGAGTGCTGGTTACAATCACATCAGCCACAATCTTACAAAACGATGGAGCAAGCTCACGGAGCTGAGCAGCCCACTCCTGACCCCGAATCATATGTTCGCATGTTTCTTTATCTCTCCTTCCTCACTCTGGCAGCGAGCTGCATGTTCCTGAAGTATAGCTGGTAAGCCAATTAGATGTGGGTTCCTAGGGAAAAGATTCTAGAGACTGGGGAATAAGGGGGGGGGGGGGGGGGGGGGGGGGGGGGGGGGGGGGGGGGAGGACGACGACAGGGGAGACGGGGTAAAAGGACTAATTGGATAAGGGCATCCCCCCTCTGACTGTTGTTCACTCATTGCAGGTCTACTCTTTAATCACCAGTCACTCTACTCCATACCAGCAGTTTAGGGAAGACCTCTCAGTAAAACACTCAAGGCCTGCCACTGCTCCATGAAGATACAATGATGTAGTCACCAGGTGTGCTGCAAGCAGGTACAGGTCACCTTCACTCAATACACTACAGCCTTTTCTGAACAATCAATGCTCGTTTCCCACTCGTCTTGAAGAGTTGTAACCTGTTCTTCACTTATTTCATTTCAAGATGAAATTTTCAATGCAAATGCATGGTAGAAATACAGTACTTTGTTGAATTAAACAGATGGAATGTGGAAGGAAACCAGAGCATGCGGCGAAAAGCCACGCGATCACAGAGAGGATGTACAAACAGCACCTGTAGTCAGGAACAAACCCGGGGCTCGCCCTGAAAGGCAGCAACTCTACTGCTGCGCCACTAGTCTGCTGCTGTAACTGCATATTCTGTGTTCTGTTTTCTCTTTTGCAGTACCTGCTGTACTTGTACAGTATGATTTGTCTGGATAGCATGCCAATCAACATTTTTCATTGTATATTGGAATACGAGTCAATAATAAGCAAATACCAACTCTATCACATTGTTTTTTCAAGAAATCTTTGGATAAGGTTACAAAACCTACTGTGGAAGATCAGAGATTAGTGACAGTATCTGCTGGATTTCCACATTTAATAATCCAGATGTTGCTGTCTGTTTCACTGTCAAGATGGTGAATGGTTTAGCCAATACTCCAACTACACGATCCAAGCCCATAATCCCAACTCTGTGAACATGTACAGAGAAGTTTCCCCTCAACCCCCCATCCCTTCCTCCTCCTGTTCAGCAAACCCCCTTGGACTAATCGAATGTCAGGTCCTGTCTAAATTGAATTCCAAGACTGATTTCAAGGAGATTCTGGCTGTCAGTCGTTGTTACCATTACGGCATTACTAAACAGCTGTCCACAATAAAAATAAAAAATGCTGGAAATCCTCAGCAGTTCAGGCAACATTTGTTAAATGAGAAGCAGAGTTCATATTTCAGGTTGAAGACGATATCGGCTGAGTCATTATAACAATTGCATTCGGTGTTAGAAAGCTGTGGTTTCAAGCTCTACCCAAAACCTTTGAGAACAAGGTTGGCTGATCTGTATTTGGTTAAAAGTGCTGCACTGGTGATTATTTTAATCTGAGGAGTTCTGAGGAGTTCAATGTCACTATAAAAATAAACACAAAGTGCTTGAGGAGCTCAGGTTAGGCAGAAGGCTCCTGACCTGAAACGTCATCTGTCCATTCGCTCCACAGATGCTGCCTGACATGCTGAGTTCCCCCAGCAGTTCGTTTTTTGTTCTAGATTCAGGCATCTGCAGTTTCTTGTGTCTCAGTGTCAATATCAATTATTCAGCCCAAAGACCAGGGTGTTTTTCAAGTGCTTTCATGCAAACCAAAATAGAGTAACTGATTGTGGATTGCTGCTTGTAGCATTTTGTTGTGAATAAAACAATGACTGTGTTTCACAATGATTAAACATTTGTTTTCCTTTCAATCCTAAAGTTTACCAGTAGGAAATATACTGCTGCTACGGAGTTTATTGAAAATTTACATTTATTTCCAACATACACTTGTACAGTACATGTCAACAGATGTTAAAAAGTGCACTATGCATACAGCTACCTCTGGATTCACAGTAAAAAAAAGTACTTTTAAATAACAAAACTGAAAACTTTGAAAAAAAAAGCTGGAACATGCAACAAATACTTGTTTTTTTGTGATTACAACCATTGGAGACAGACCTTTTCGACATTAAACATTCAACCTGGACAGTACGTGTGTACAAGCATGCTTTCACCCAACAATCATCACACATACAGTATTCACTAAATTAAAGGCACTGAAGTATATCTGTACAAGGTAACCAAAAACATGTTAAGCAGCATTTTCATAAAACAAAGTTATAGCAGAGTTTCTACTCCAGATCACCACATTTAAAAATGTTTCTCCCAGTGATCCTCTCTATAATTTGACACTAAACTAAACTCTTAAATGAACCCCTCCAAGATTTGTAGGTGCAAGGTAGGTAATTATGTGTGGGATCAAATATGGCACCAAACTTTAAGTGCAAAAGGCAATACAAATTATAGTTGAAAGTCAGAACTATATTACGAAGTCCAAACTTTCCTACATTAGGCCAGAATTGGTCATTTTCAACCACTTAATGTCTTCCATAGACAGAAAATAACAAATAATCAGTAATTCAAGTTATAGAAAACAATCAATAGCAAGTTTAACACAGAATATGCATGCAAGTAATGAGAAGCAAGAGGAAGCGGCAATTCTAGTTTTCTTAGATTCAGGGAGAATATCACATTTACAAAGACAAAATAAATCAAAATAATTTTGAGTCTAAAAATCCAAATACACAAGCTCCAGATGAAAATATCAATAGTCATTAATTAAAAAAAAAAACTATTTCCTTCGTAATATTCAATAGCCACTCGTATAGTAATAGGAAACTGCACATATTTTATCTCAAATACTTATCACAGCTTGCAGTCTGACATAATGAGGTGAAATTGCTTGCACCAGTCTTAGATATTTCTGCTATTTGGCTACAAATTTACTCCCACATATATAGGTAAGAGTACTTTAGTTTATTTAATTGTATTCTTTTAAATGTTGGCTCAGGCTCCATGAATATAATTGAATCTGAAATGTTGCTGTTAATTGTTTAAAGACTATGTTTAATCTTTCTGTCCTTTTTTAAAAGAAGAATCTATTTTAATATTCTACTAATTTATAAAAGGTGGAATTTCATCAAAGATGTAATAGAATATAAATCATGTTCTACAGAGCTAAAAATATCTCTAATATTGGATTTTCATTTGTTAAGTTATTTTTGCAACATTTAAATTACAAATATTTTGTGACTTTAGGTATAAACATTTAGAATTCTCCTGATTCACAAAATACTAGAGCCATACTGTGTGCCAAATCCCCTTGCTTCATTTCCCCCACAAAGCATAAGCTTTGAGCCTTATCTTTCACTTATCAATTACATTTTGCAATATTAATGGAAAGAACACCTACATCTGAGTGCACATTATGTGAACAGGAACTTTAGAAAGGAGATACAATCATTTGAGTTCACTTGTTGATTTTCAATGCTTCAAAAATCAATAAACTGAGCTCAAAATAGTTATTTTTCCCTTCCTGATCTGGAAATGAATATTATTGCCTATTAAATGCAATTAAACTGATCGGCTATGTTTTTTTTTGAATTTGGCAAAAACAATACACAGATAATTAAGGATTGAGTAATAAATTGTCTAATCCGTGTCTTTTCATAATTCAGTATTTTTTAACTGGAGCGCAATGAATATTCCGATTAACATTCCTAAGATCTATACCTCAGCATCAACACTGTCAAAGCAGTTAATGGATTCCACTATCATCCCCAGAAATGTAAACATCTAATAGTGCAGTGACTGAAATCAGAGTGAAACTGAAGTTACCGATATTAAGTGGAGGAGGATAATTTCTATTAGCAGACCATATATGAAGGAAAAGAAAGGATAAGCATTGATCTGAACCACGCAGGATTTGGAAAGATGTCCCTTTAAACTAGAAGTACTTGATGCAATCTTATTTGGGATTTCTAGTAAATCACTTCTTGCTTCCCGCACATAGAGCTTTCAATGGAAACATTTCATACAGAATGAAAATTAACCCATGCCTACAATAAGTAAAGATGAAAAGGAAATCTACAACATAATTTATCTCTACTAAAAGAGTAGAATTTTAAGAGACGACAACAGGAAAAAAAAAATAGATCCACCATTATGATAATGAAACACAGTAACATGATTTTTGACCTTATTTGTATCTTTTAGTAAATGGAATAAAACCAACAATACAAGTTTATTTTGCAAACAACTTCCTTTTTCTTCTCATCACTCTTCTGAAATAATTGAATCATGCCATGTTACACTTCACTGATGTTAGAAATGCTGGAAATACCTAATGCACCCGTGTAGAAAGAAAATAAGTTAACGTTTCAGGTCGATAACTTTTTATTGGAATCGAATAGACACCAATCTGAAATGTTAACAATTTCTCTCTCCACAGATGTTGCCTTACTGTTGAATTTTTCCAGCATTTTCTGTTTTTAACTTTCCAGCTTTGAAGTTGGTTTCACTTTATATTTTGTTGATTCTGGGCAACCACACATAACGGACTTTCAGGTGGTCCTTTTTCATCTTTTAACCAAGCTATTAAATTTCACAATCCTCCAGAGATATCATAGCCAAACTAGATTATGTCCTTGGCTGAATCAAGCCACTGGTTCACAGCGGGAATCCTGGATAATGTTCTTACCTTTAGTAAATGGCACGGATTGCAGCATACTTTCAGATACCATTGCCAAGGTCAATTCATTTTGCAAAGATTCACATTTGGGATAACCTGCTGTGTAGTCCAGTAATTATGATATTGGCATCATCACTCCAGGGACTTACAATTCTCCAGATACATTGTGATGGAGCTTAATAAATTAACCACTGTTCAATGAATTCAAGAGACAAAGATTAATATCTTAATGGCAAGACCATTAAGTTTTTTAGTTTCATAGAAACAGGGACTAACTTAAAAAAAAAATAATTTCCTCAAGTTTTATTGCATGTAATAACAGTAAGGTTTGACTTAAGTCAATAACTATAAAACAGGACAAGCTTGCATGCTGTTTGACGACCAAGGGGCCTCAGTTTTGCATGAAAACTCCTCAAACATAATAGAGCTGGGGCCTAGGCACAGAAACAAATTCTCAATTACACACTGAATGCTGATGTATAGATAGAAACGGAAATGTTGTCAATTCAGTTGAAATAGAGGGGATGCACATGATTGGCAAGCCAGACAAAGAGCAAATCAGTGGGAAATAGTAAAATTACACACTACAATAGGTCAGATTACAGGAAAATATAACGCATAAATTCAGTGATTAATGTTAAATATGAACAGACAGCTACAGGCATTATAATTGCATTAAGATCTGCGACAGAATGGTGAGATCATAATTTCATGATAGGAATTAGCAGGAAATAAGAACATACAAATAATTGAAGCATATTTGTTGCCAACCAAGATCACTTTTGTAAATATTTTTACCGACTATCTCAGTGAAAGGCTTTTCTGTTTACACAGAACTTCATTTAGTACTTCAGTTTAACGCAAGTCATGGGAAATAAATTATTTTCAGAAGTGATTCCAAAAAGAAGCCTTTCTCAATCTGTCTTTATTTGGGTAGGATGGCCAATTGCTATCTTTATAGAATGAGCTCTATTTTGACCTCAAAATCAACAGCATTTGCAGAAAATAGACATAATTTATTCCACCCAACCAAAAAATGGTAATAACAATTGTGTATCCTGCAGGTTTTAAGGGACAATCACGTATGTTAATTGCAATTTGTAAAGTTATTGCCATATTTACATGATTTTCTATTTTAACCTTCTGTTGGCAGGAATATAATAGTTAGCTTTCAGGCCGTATGTCGAAGGAACCTTCAAGTTAATTTCAATACTTTCAACGGAATTTATATTTTGTCTTTTTATATAAAAATTAGAAACCATATGAAGTTACAAAGCGTGGCATTTCATTTCAAATGAAAAATGCAACCTCAGATTTTGCAGTCAATCTCGAGAAGCAAACTATTCAGCAGGCAACCAGCTGTATTTGGCAACAAGTTTATGAATAATTTTCAGCCGTTTCAAGAGATTGTACAACACAGGCTATAACTTAAAATATTTTTGGCTGGAGGTTCATACATTTAAGGAGAGATTGGAATGCATTACTTCGCCAAGGAATCACATGGTATGGTAGAATGAACTGCTGCTTCGATTTGTTTCACAAGTTTTTCTGAGCTTCCTGATGGAATGTATTCGTACATACTGTTCATGAGAAACCAAGGAATAGAGATCATTGTAACTACGGGTTTGGTACTGGCCTAGTCCAAAAGAAGGAATTGAGATAAAGTCCATACACTGCTGCGTTATCTCTGGATTACCAACATTATATTTGGGAGAAGACAGAGAAGAATGTTCAAACTGATATGTGCACTGAATTTCAGCCAATTTACAGCCTGTATACTCCAATGCAGAATTGGAAGTTCCCATTGATTCATTTAGTGGCTTCTGGAAGAAACCATGTTGTCTTTGCATATCTGTTTCCTCACAGAGACTTCTTTCCTGCCTCATTTTCTCAACAACACTTGGCAAGAAACAACCCTCTGTTCGTTTGGCATGACTTGAACTGAGAAGCATTTCATCATTTTTCTCCCCAGCTGACAGATCGTCAGAAGCCAAGTACAAGCTTTCAAGTTTGGCAAGGGAATGAGATCGCTTCATCTTTGAACATATAGTCAGTCCGGTCTGATGCATCCTGGCTTCAATTTCTTGTGTTCGCAGTTCAACCAGGCCTGGTTGACCCTGAACACTGTGAAGGCTGTCGCTGCTGGAGCTACGGGTCAAGCTAGAAGAATGAGGAGATGAAAATAGTGTTGCATAGATTTTCTGCAAACGCTCCTTCGTGAGAAAACCGGAACCACTTCTATTACTTACATAAGGCGTGGATGTTTTCTGGTATATACCAGCCATGAAATTAGAGCCATCACTGATGGCCTCAGGCAACATATCATACTCCATATTCTCACAAGCCTGGGCTTGATCCTGTACATCTACCACTGGTTCATGCATAATAATATCCAGGCAGTCTCCATGTGCAAATATAGCTTTCTGATTTTGAGAGTTACATCTCTGTACTTGTTTGCTTGGAGACCTTACAGCTAATCTTTCCAACTCTTTGGTATGTTTCCTTACCAGTCCAGCCGTCTGAAGCTGAAGGATAGATTCTTGATGTTGCATTAAGTAGCTTTGGGCTTTTGATGTTTCTTTCCCCTGGTTAGATAGAAGCTTTCCTAAGTCTTTCATAGGCATACTATTCAGAGTCTCAACATTATAACTAGGTGCTGTTTCTTGATTATCCTCTGTTGATTGTCTACTGGATGGCAAAGAAAACGTAGACTTAATGTTCTCAGTAATGTCATCCTGTTCATTTCCTAAAGATAAGTAATTACTATTTAACATATTTAATTCATAGTCTGTTTGTCTGTCAACCTTGGAACCTGTATGAATAGATGAATCTATTAAAAAACATTTCTGAGAGTGATGGCTACATGAATTTATGACTGATGATTGTTTCAAACCCTGGCACCCTCCAGATTGTGAAGCCATCGTGTCGAGAGCAAAATCTTCAGCTCGGCAGTCATCCACTTCATTTTTGCAGCTGGGATACATCCCTTTTGTTTCTTGTTGCTCTCCTTGCTCTTCACACGTTGCGCTTAAAACTAATTCCGCTTCTGCAGTTTCGTGGAATTGCAATGTTTCAATTGCATAAATGGCATCAGAACTGGAACTGTGAGGAGGTGATTTTGTAGCATGACACGGTCTTGCTTCGTTGGGACGTCCGTATAGTGTATCCATCGCTGACACAACTGAAGGTACATTTGATATAAATCCTGAAGGTTGGGACTCGATCAGTCGTGTATCTGTGACGCTTGTGCCATATTTTTGTGCTGGATACAAGTTTTCAGAATGATCTGCGAGTTCCTCACATACAAGTTTATTTATGGAGTCTGAGCAGCCCGAAGTAAGTTTATTAATGGATTTCACAGAGTTGGGAATTTCATTAGTAGTGACATCCTGGAATAAATTTAAAACATTGTATTATTTAAATACATTCAGATTGAATGAAAACTCTGCATGTGAAAAATGATTATGCATGATTATACATTACACAAAATAAATTTAAAGTAATGTTTAAAGCAAGAAATTTAAATCTAAATTACAGGTATTATCTTAATATGTTCATTAAAGCTGTAATCTACAATCTCTCAAGCCAAAAACACAGCTAAAATAAAATATGTAGAGATTCACAGTGCAAAGGAAATTATTTCTAGTACTAGATACAAAAGAAAACCAGGGCTCCATCTGCATTTGGAAGTTGTTTGATTTTATACTGCCTGAAAGTTGGGGTAGAAGTCCTGGCAAAGTAAATACAGCAGTCAAATTGTATGTAAGTTTGGTGTCACCGTATCTCAAGTATTTCACCTCTATTATAAGGATGTAGGGTTATAGAATGCAGTATTAGTCTGACGAAGGGTCCCGAACCGAAATGTCACTTATCCATGGTGAAGATGCTGCCTGACCCGCTGAGTTACTCCAGCACTTTGTCTTTTTTTTTTGCAAACCAGCATTTGCAGTTCCTTGTTTCTACATCTAGCGGTATTAAAAGGAGTCCATAGGGCAACTACAGAGCTGATTTATGCATGACAGTGCTTGGTGTCATCTCTAGAATCAGCCAAAATGTAGATGATCATCTGATTTCTCTATTAATTAAATTTACTAACCAAACTGCTGTAAGTGACTTTAAACATAAATTACACGCAACTTTCCTCATCAACATAATGCATTTTACTGTTTAAAAGACTGGGACAAGTTGAAGTCTCCCTTTTCTCTAGTCTTTAAACACAGTTTTCAAAGCAAAATGACTGTTTTCGGAACAGTAAACTATTAAGAGTCATGCAACCCATTAGGTTAATCAGTGTGGTAAATAAATGTTCTGTTTCTGAAATATTGGGTAAGGTTACAAGGAACAATTATCAATAGACAATAGGTGCAGGAGTAGGCCATTCGGCCCTTCGAGCCAGCACCACTTTTCACTGTGATCATGGCTGATCATCCATAATCAGTACCCCGTTCCTACCTTCTCCCCATATCCCTTTACTCTGCTATCTTTAAGAGCTCTATCCAACTCTCTTGAAAACATCCAGAGAATTGGCCTCCACTGCCTTCTGAGGCAGAGAATTTCACAGATTCACAACTCTCTGGGTGAAGAAGGGTTTGAACACCTCCGCTCAGTCCGCAAGAACCTACCGGTGGCTCAGCACTTCAACTCTCCCTCCCATTTCCAATCCAACCTATCTGTCCTGGGTCTCCTCCATTGCCAGAGTGAGCAACACCGGAAATTGGAGGAACAGCACCTCATATTCCGCCTGGGTAGCCTGCGCCCGGCAGGCATGAACATTGAATTCTCCCAATTTTGCTAGCCCTTGCTGTCTCCTCCCCTTCCTTAACCCTCGAGCTGTCTCCTCCCATCCTCCCAGTCCTCGGGCTCCTCCTCCTCCATTTTTCCTTCCTTCTTCCCCCCCACCTCCTATCAGTCTGAAGAAGGGTTTTGGCCCGAAACGTCACCTATTTCCTTCGCTCCATAGATGCTGCTGCACCCGCTGAGTTTCTCCAGCATTTTTGTGTACCTTCAGGAACATGTTTCCTGCCTCTAGCGTGTCCAATCCATTAATAATCTTATATGTTTTAATAAGATCCCTTCTTATCCTAAATTCCAGAGTGTACAAGCCCAGTCGCTCCATTTTTTTCAACATATGACAGTCCCGACATCCCGGGAATTAACCTTGTAAACCTAGGCTGCAACCCCTCAATAGCAAGAATGTCCTTCCTCACATTTGGAGACCAAAACTACACACAATATTCCAGGTGTGGTCTCACTGGGGCCCTGTACAACTGCAGAAGGACCTCTTTGCTCCTATACTCAATTCCTCTTGTTATGAAGGCCAACATGCTTTCTTCACTGCCAGCTGTACCTGCATGCTTACTTTCAGTGACTGATGAACAAGGACATCCTTGGAATTTACTCTACAAAGGGGAATTAGAGGACTCGGTAGGGCTGAAACACATTGGGGAATCGTAAAGAATTGAAGCTAAAGCTTTCTATGAAGTATAGAGTTCATGTTCTAAAGGATATAGCCAAGTGTCAAAATCAATTTGAAATTGATGCAGCTATTTAAGTGAGAAATAAGCAGAACAGAAAATCATTCCCATTTTAAATATGGTTTAAATACATTGCTGTAAATAAGATTTAATAGCGATTAGTTCCAAAAATCATGAATGGGAAACCAAATGGTGAGTTTGGATGGGTAAGCTCGAAGGATCAAGCCAAAGTTTTACTGTTAAAAATGTGCAAGTATGACTCACCTTTACCTTCAGTAGGGATTACATTTTTTTCAAGTAGAAATGCAGTTATAATTTCTCTACACTTCAACACACAATCGAAATATGCCATGAGAATGATAAGTATTCTTTCTGGGTTTCCAACGCATGGTTGACTCATCTTTGCCTAATGAACAATAGAAGTTTCAAAAAGACTACTTCTAATTTCTGGCTCTTTTTAAATCTCAAAATGTTTCCAATTTAAAAAATATATATAATTGAATGAATCTGATATAAAAATGCAGTGAAATCTAGTTGAAATTGGACAAGAATAACCCTGTTTTTATTTAGTTATGTGCATTTACTGCCATTAACCAGTAGTAATATATATATGTAATAAATGCCAAATGGTATTTCAGTGAGTGGAAGAGGCTGGAGAGTACTAAAAGGATCATGGCTCTTTTGTTATGTGCACTTACTTCATCCACTTGCAAAACAAATTCTGTGGTGTTGTTGTTGTTATTGTTCACATTGTCTTTATCAAGTTGATTTTCAACAGTTATTACTGGCTCCTGTATGTTTGTAAGGTTTGAATCGGCCTCTAGATCACATTCTATGTTAGGTTCATCAAGTACTATTCGATCACCATCAGCGTCCAGTGTATTTTCATTTTCTTCTTCTGACTCGGCTACTGCTGTAAACATCAAGTAAGTATTTACTTGCTGACTTTGTACTTTTTCTTCACATTCAAAAGTATCACGAAGTTGAGATGACACAAATTCCCCAGTGTCACAGAAACCATCTGTGCATCTGAAATCTCTGTTGTTCATCTGAATTGCATCTCTTTCCACATCATCTACTTGGATTGAATATTCATCCTGCTCCCTCTGCTGTTTTATGTAGGCACTGTCCACACTGGGATCTGACAGACATCTGAAGTAGCAATTCGAATTATTTTGTTCACTTTTATTTTTGTTGGCTGCTATTGAATTCTGAGTTTTTTCAGTACCATTATATTTCTGCTTTCCATATCTGTGTTGAATTCCTTTGTTGCCGCTGCTCACGTCTTGTTGAGTAGATATTCTGGTGCTCTTGAACAATGGATCCCTCACAGTTTCCTGCAGGTCACTCTCAGAATTACGACGCCACAAACTATTATGTCGATGTTTACTGTTTTTAAAAAGTGGGAGAAAGGTATTAGCGACAGGATCAACGCAATGGTGTATTCAGATATGAACGTGGCACTTAAGAGGCGTTTAGCTAAGCACACGAATATGCACAAAATGAAGGGATATGGATCATGTGTAGGTAGAAGGGATTAGTTTAATTTGGCATCGTGTTAGGCACTGACATCGTGGTCCTGTTCTTGTGCTGCACTGCTTTAATCTTCTTTGTTCTAAATAATGTATTTTGGACATGAAGAGAAATAAACCTCCATTTAGCTTTTGTTTTATTACACCCTTCAGTTGATCCAGATTATTTTACAGTCAGCAATCTACTATATAAGATAGTACAGGTAATATTTACTGCTGGCAATAAAATATTGGACTGATAATCTGCTTTTGCAACGGCGTTTGTTAATAAATATTGGCCAAAAGCCTTCTTGCTTTCTCCGAGTAGTCTATCTGACAGGATAATTTAATATCACTTCCAAAACAGATAACATTTCCAATGACGCAGCATTCCCCCATTGATGCACTGAATTCTATCCAAGATTACATACATAAATCTCTGAAATCTCCAATATGGCTCAGCTGACATCTTAGATGCAGTTTAAAAATTGCAAAGGGGCAAATTGCTGACTGTATTAAGAACAGAAAATGCAGGGGCGGTGGGCAATGTAAACATGATAGTCTCTGTGATAGAGGGTGCGGGCAGATCCAGTCCATGCAGCTCCTCATGCAACAAGCTAGTCATTTCCATTCTTCTGCCTCTACACCATAATTTTCCAAATTATTTGATCTCAACGGCCTATTCAATTCCCTTTCAAAAGTCCCGATTGACTGCGTTTTTATCATATCTTCTGAGCAGTGGGCAACACATCATATGCACTCCCTTTACAAATAAAAACTTTCTTCATGCCTCCCCTGGATCTTTTATCTTTCACTTTGAATCTTTCTCCACTGACCCATGAACCATTTATTAAGAAAATAGCTTCCATTTATTTCAAGTGAACTCTGCATCTTGAACACCTCTATCAGATATCAACAATCCAGGCATGGAGGCAAGGTCTCACATGACAGCTGTGGAATTTAAGTTTAGTTAATAATCTAAAATTATAAAATGCAAAGACAGTCATAGTAAAGATTACCAAGGAATCATTGGATCATTATAAAATATGGCCTTTTTCTAACTCCCCAATTTAGCACCTGACAGATTGCTATGGCTCAGTAATATCCTGCAGGGCAGGCAGGATATCTGTCATTTTACCTATTCTGGTCTTTATGTGAATCCAGACCCATACTCGCATTGTTGGTCGCATCTGAAGAAAGACTGGATAGACTCGGCTTGTACTCGCTAGAATTTAGAAGATTGAGGGGGAGATCTTATAGAAACGTACAAAATTCTTAAGGGATTGGACAGGCTAGATGCAGGAAGATTGTTCCCGATGTTGGGGAAGTCCAGAACAAGGGATCTCAGTTTAAGGATAAGGGGGATGTCTTTTAGGACCGAGATGAGAAAAACATTTTTCACACAGAGAGTGGTGAATCTCTGGAACTCTCTGCCACAGAGTATAGTTGAGGCCAGTTCATTGGCTATATTTAAGAGGGAGTTAGATGTGGCCCTTGTGGCTGGAGGGATCAGGGGGTAGGGAGAGAAGGCAGGTACAGGATACGGAGTTGGATGATCAGCCATGATCATATTGAATGGCGGTGCAGGCTCGAAGGGCTGAATGGTCTACTCCTGCACATATTTTCTATGTTTCTATGGTCCTTAACTGTCATCAGAAATGGCTAAGTGTATTGGAAGGAACTGTAGATGCTGGTTTACACCGAAGCTAGACACGAAATGCTGAAGTAACTCAGCGGGACAGGCAGCATCTCTGGAGAAGGAATGGGTGATGTTTTGAGTCGAGTCGGAAGAAGGGTCTCTCCTGAAACATCACCCATTCCTTCTCTGCAGATGCTGTCTGGCCCTCAGAAATGGCTTTGCAGGACACACTACAAAGAGGAAATTGGGGATGGAAACTACTTGATGGCCTTGCCAGCAATGCCCACATTTTGAAAAATGAATTTAAAATCTGTTTTACCCGAATCATGTTAACCCCCATATTTGCAACATCTGCAGCTTTTTTCTTTTAGTCATACTAGTCATGCTTAACAATTTTTTTTAATGGCAAAAATAGTGATTCAAATTCAATTTGAAAAAATATCAGAATCATCTGGCCCATCACATGGATCCAATATGTTTTGAAGAAAAAGTTTTAAGGGCAAGTCAACCCAAATAATTTGAATAACTATTTAGCATCAACCCACATAATTTGACTAGATGTCAGCAACAAATTTGACTACTAAATAAGAGATTTGTTAATGTTACTTCCACTGCTATATTAACATTTCACTAACAACAATTATATTCAAAGCAAAATCATTTAATGTAAGAGCATCTGAATTAGGAACAGGTGTAAGAAATGTAACCTCTTGAATATGTTCTGGTATTTAAGATGATCATTATTTAAAGCTTGTGCTATCCTTCCTTTCCTCATAGAATAACTAAATTCATGAAGATTTACATTCCATTGCCATGCTAATTACTTGCTATATCTATGTGCTAACTTCTGTGTACTCTGTATAAGGACACCAACATTTATTTAGGCATTAGATTTCATTTTTAAGTAATAACCTAACATTTCTCCTTAATATACTTATTTGCCTTTTTATTTCGCCCACTCGCTTCACTTGTAATTGTCCCTTGACAGAGTTTTTGAGTCCTCCTCACAACCTACATATCCAATTTGTCAAGGGGCAGATACAAATTAAGCGAGTGGGCTAAATTAAAAGACAAATAAGTATATTAAGGGGAAATGTGAGCATTGTCAGAACAGTTGAAAATATTACACCTGGTCCTTTTATCGAATTCCCCAGCCGAGGACCAAGCACTGATTATTCTGGTATCTCACTAGTTTCTGATTGCCGATCTGAAAATATCCCTTTATCTGTTTTCTATCGATCCCTTATACATGTCAATATATTACCATCAATATAATGAAATTTTACCTCATGGAATATCATCTTATATGGCACTTCATCATATGCTTTTTAGAAATTCCAATGCACTACATCCTCTGGTTCTCTTGGAATTCAACGTACATTTTACACTCCCTAAAACTTATAATAAATTTGTCAAATACTACTTCGCATTCATAATACCGTTTAGTTTAGAGATACACGCGGGAACAGGCTCTTCGGCCCATCAGGTCGACACCGACCAGTGTTCCCTGCACATTAACACCCACTAGGGACAATTTGTGTTTACATTTACCAAGCCAATTAACCTACAAACCTGTACGTCTTTGGAGTGTGGGAGGAAACTGAAGATCTCCCACGCAGGTCACGGGGAGAACGTACAAACTCCGTACAGACAGCACCCGTAGTCGGGATTGAACCCGTGTCTTCGGCAAGGCAGCAACTCTACCGCTGCGCCACCATGACTCTAATTATATTGAAGCATGGTAACATCCTAAAGTTCCATGCGGGAGGCAAATAAACATTTAATTTGAAGATTAAAAAAGCAAACGGGAAAATTAGAAAAAATATTTAACATTTTTGTCAGACCAGCCATCTTTTCCAATATTTCAAGACTTATTGTGGGTACATAAAAATTGTTTGATCATCTTACAAATACCCAGTGTTCTAAGTAGTTCAAATCAAAAATGTCAGAAAATTATATAATAATAAAAATCTTATCAATCTTAATAGTCTTCAAGTGAGAAATTATTTCCACATGTCCTAAATTTAGAACTTTTTTTCTTGCAAAGAATGTATTAGCGTTCTCCTGGTGTACTATTTATCTCAATCTTTGTATAATCCTAGTGCAAAGGTTACGCTTCCATCTCTCCAGAAGCACTCTAGGACGTTTCCCAACTGGGCAAGTCTGGCGTCACACAATATAATTCAACTGAAGGCATGAACGATCCACCTGTGGCACAGCAGTTGCAATACCAACGGGTGCTACCACAGCCCTTCCTTAACAGATAACATTTTTTGATATGAACACAGCAAATCTGGAGTTTCAGCAACTTCTTCAATAATTTGTTTATACAGCTGCTCCTCGACCTACGATGAGGTTACGTTCCGATAAATTGTATACCGCAAGTCGAAAACGCATTTAATACAATGCGATTACGTGACCGGAAGTGACATGCGGCTTGAGCGTTTGTTGATCGTAAAGTCAAAATACTGTAAGTCGAAGCATCGTAAATCGGGGAGCATCTGTATTAGCAACCAAGCAGGAAAATTCTAGAACAGGGATTGGGAATTCAACATGTAAACCAGTTAACTGAGAGCTTGGAAAGTTGTATTAAAAATATGGAAGGAGTATATTATTTCAATTCTCGGTTTTAACAACAATGTCACTTGATGAAAAAATGTACTACAGATGTTAATTGTATACAGTTTGGGCCCCAATAGTAGCCATTTACCTAGCATCTAAAATGCCTTCATATTCTGCAAGCTGCTTCATGAACCCTGCATTTGGCTGTGCGACACTTCGTTTCTCTTTCACATATTTGTAGGCCTTTTCAAGTGACCACCTGAATTCCTTCATTGCATATGCAATGACAGTTGATGCAGACCGACTGACACCCATTTTGCAATGCACCAGGCATTTAGAATGATTTTTCCTGAACATAAAAAAAAGTTTAGTTAAAATGCCAGCTTTTTAAAAAAATTGCACAAATATTTACCAAAAAATCACTACATGCACAGAAGTCAGTGGACAAAGTGACAAACAGAAAATTAATGATCAATAATATTAAAGACCACCAATGTGCACTAAAGATAGACTTTGGTAAAAGATAAATGTCTTTATGATAATTTTACTTTTTTTAAATGTCTACAATAAATCAGTTAAGATCTAACCTCAAAGGCAATGCAATACCAACAGGCGACATAAAAGACTGCAGGCGCTGATTTTTGCCCCATCTCTTCACCTCACCTCTCTATACCTGTTTTCTCCCCTTTGCTTCATTAGTCTGGAGGGTCTATTTCCGTCCATGGATGCTACCTGGTCTGCAGAGTTCCCCCAGCACTGTGACATTTGCTCAGGAATCCAGTATCTGCAGTCAATCTTTACGGACAGCATTTCAGAAGTATTTTCATGATTGCAACAAGAATGGTTATTTTCTATTTCAATGTCTATTACTATAAAGTTACACTTCAATCATCCAAGTCCTGCCCTGATATGACATACTTAAATAAATCACCTTACACTTTCAGAGTTAAATTCAATTTACTATTCCTTGGTCCACTGCCTCAGTTGATCAAAATTATTTTGTGAACTTAGATAGCCTTCCTCACTGTCCACCATAACATTAACTTTGCTGGCATCCTTAAATTTATTGACACATTAACTGCACTGTCATCCAAATCATTAATATTGATCACAATCAACAGTGGACCCAGCCTATTTCCTTCCAGCACACCATTGGTCTCAGAAAAGCAAACCTCCATGACCACCCTCTGTCTCCTTCCTTCAAGCCAATTTCAAATCCATTTGGCTAGCTCAGTCAAAATCACTCTCGATCTAACCTTCCGGATCAACCTACCTTGCAGGACCTAGTCAACAGAGCTTGCTAAATTCCATCTATATATACACAATATCCACTGTCCTGCACTTGCCAAACCCCTTGGTGACCTCTTCAAAAAAACTATCAAATTGGTGACACATGATCTCCTAGGCATGAAGCTGTGCTGATATCCCTAATCGGTTCTAGCCTATCCAAATGGAAAAGTTTATCCTTCAGAATCCCCTCCAGTAATCTACCCATCACTATTATCAGGTTCACCAGTGTGTAGATCCCTGGCGTCCTTGCAACCAATCTTAAAAAGGTACAACATTAGCCATTCTCCAGTCTCCCCGTACTTCCCCTGTGGCAAATATTCTAAAAAAAGTCAAAATGTTGGAGTAACTCAGCAGTAGACAAAAATGCTGGAGGAACTCAGCGGGTGAGGCAGCATCTATGGAAAGAAGGAATAGGCGACGTTTCGGGTCGAGACCCTTCTTCAGACTGACGTTGACAAAAATGCTGGAGGAACTCAGCGCGTCAGGCAGCATCTCTGAAGAACATGGATAGGCAACGTTTCGAGTCAGGGCCTTTCTTCAGAATGAGCGCAAATATTTCTGCCAGGGCCCCAGCTATTTCTTCCCCAGAATTCCATTATATCCAAGGATACTCCTGGTCAGACACTTGGGATTTATTTACTTTAATATCCTTTGAGACGGCTGGCACCTCCTCGTTTGTAATTTGGTTATGATGCAACACATCACTACTCATTTTCTTCGAACCCTTTGCTTTTATCACATTCTCAAGAATAAATACAGAAGTGAAGTATTCATTTAACACCTGGGCCATCTCCTGTGGCTCACATATAGATGACAACACTGATCCTTAAGGGAGCCTGTTCCCTCCCTTGTTGCCATTTGGCTCTTAATATACCAAAATAATCTCTTAGGATTTTCCTTTATCTTAACATCAGCAAAATCTCATGTCTTCTTTTTGTCCTACTGATTTCCCTCTTAAGTCTAATTCTACATTCTTATATTCAAGTGTTTAGCTTGACCCCTACTGCCTCTACCCAACATACGCCTTCTTCTTTCCTAAGGCCTCAATGCCCCAAATCAACCAGGGTTCCCTACACCTGCGAGTCTTCTCCTTCTCTGTAACAGGAACATCACACCTCCCAATCACACCCTTAACAGCTTCCCACTTGCAGACACCACTTTATCTGTAAACAGTATCTCCCAGTAAATCTCTGCAAGTTCCTGTCGTTTCCCTTCAAAATTGGCCATGCTCCATTTCAGGTCTAAATTGTGGACCACTATTATCTTTTTCCAAAATTATTTAGAATAGGATTATATTCTCTGGTCTCAAAGTATGCTTCAAACTCATGCCTGACCTCATTCCTGAATAGGCCTTCCAGTCTGGCACCCTCCATGTATTACAAAACATTTCCTGGACACACTTAAGAAATTCCAACCCATCCAAGCCCCTTGCACAATGGAATTTCTCGTCAATACGAGAGATATTAAAATCTCTTGCTATCATTACCCTATTGTTCTTATAAGAAGTAATCTCCCCACATGTTTGCATTCCTATTTACTGATGGGAGCCTATAATACAACCCCTTATAGCCATATAGTCTCTGGACAAAAAGCCAAGGATATTCTATCTGAGTCTTGATGTGATCTCCTCCCTAATCCTCTTGTTTTACCTGTGACTATCATACCTGCAACACCTGTACCCAGGAGCACTGAGTGTCAGGCCTGCAACATTCCCAGCCTTGCTCCTGTTATGGCTATAATATCCCAGCTCGTGTACCAATCCACATCTTATGTTTATCTGTCCTACTTGTCAGGCTTTTGTATTTAAACAAGTACAATTTAATCTATCAGTCCTTCTTTGTTCCCTGACCTGCCCCCCGCTCTACTGACCTTACTCACATGAACATTTACACCAGGCACTATTTCCCCATCTCATATACTATTGTTTTCGGTCCCACCCCCAGCCAGTTTAAACCCACTGGAGTAGAACTAGCATATCTCCCCGCAAAGATATTGGCACACCTCCAGTTCAGGTGCAAACAGTCCCTCATATACAGGGTCCCACCTTCCCTGGAAGAAAGCCCAATGATCCACATTACTGAATCCCTCCCCCTGCATCAGTTCCATTTATCCATTCCATTTTCCTGTTCCTTGCTTGGGTGTTTTAAATCGTTCCCCTGTTTCTATACCATTGAAATTTGAAATTTAAATTTGGATAGGTCTGGAAATGAGCCACAATGGAATACAATTAATTCACTCAGGATTATTTAGCAGCCCTCAAATTAAGGGTCTCGACCCGAAACGTGACCCATTCCTTCTCTCCAGAGATGCTGCCTGTCCCGCTGAGTTACTCCAGCATTTTGTGTCTACCTCAAATTATATTCCCTCCCTTCCAAATGTTAGAAATAATTCCATTCACTATATTGTATTCAGTCAAGCATCTATTAATAACTATTCCAAAATTAAAGGTTAAATTATACACGGATCTTAAGTCTTCAAATTAAGTAATTATTCCTCAAGGATCGGTTATTCTCATCACATATCACAAATCTGCCTTCATGGCTCTGCAATAACTCTTCAGTTAACATTGTTTACAGGACACTAACTTACTAATCAACCTTACAAACATTAACAAGTTCACTACGTATTATGATCCTAGCGGTAATCAAATGATTATTTTGTAATCTGTAATCAAATGATTATTTTTGCCACCATGCAAAATTTGTCCCTCTACCTACTTGGCTTTTGTTATGAAGTTATATGTGTCATTCCAATAGGCCAATAAGTCTGTAGAATCCTCATCAAACACCCGTATATTGTGGTAACAGAACAATCCGGGAAAGAAGTTGTCAATTTCTCTGGTTACATTTAAGATATACCCAACGCTGCAAGAAACCAAAAAAACTGTGGTGAGAAATTTCTTGATAACCATTTATTTTTTTAACAATCACCTCAATGAAGAATATAATATAATTTGTAAACACAGAATGATATAACACAATAAAGCAATAAACTACAAGTTTAGATATATTGGTTATTTGTCCTGGTTGATATGTTGAAAATGATAATCGCATCAACCAATGGGGTACTCAGAATGCTGGATCTTCATTTTGTACATATACTAAGTTAGGTGGGACTGCTGCTTGGTGATTTAAAATTACAGTGTTACAGAGGGAAAATAATCCAGCGTTCTTACATAGATTGCGATATGATTGTTCTTACAAGTTTCCCAACTGAGTGAACATCCACTTTCAAATCTTCCCTTTCATTAAAGGGTTTTATTTAATAGAAATTGTCACCTTGCAGGTTTTACTCACTACAGTGAAAGATAGGAAACACTTTTGGATACTATCTTTCGCAAGCAGGTCTGTGAAAACCAGTAACATTTAACATTAGTCTCGATTCGGTTACAAGGAGGAATCTGAAATAAACAAGATACAATAAATTTAAAAAATGTAACCGTGAATCCTTGCATTCTGCCATTTGAAAACAATGACCATTACAATGAATGACTTGTAAGTTTCAACATACATGTTTCACCTTGTCAAAAGTAAGGTTTGATATTTTACAGCATCACTACTGAGGGGAGATTGACCATAGTCTAACTCGATTCTTCCAAGACAAATGGTATAATTCATGAAAGTCAATGTTGCACTGTACCTCATTATGTGAATTCACACAATAAAGGGTTCTTTAGAAAACTAACACTGTAGTTAACTGGGGGGGGGGCGGGGGGACCTGTATATACATCTGGACAGTCAAACAGCACAATATCACCCACTTCCAGATCTTGCAGATAGTATTTTTTTCTTTGATACTGGAAAAATGTGCAAAGTGTATTGTATTCTTAATTTCCTCAGTTTTTAAAAGTATCAGTTGACAGAAGGACATAGTTTTGGAAGTCGATGCAGTAATTAGAAAGTGAAATTTTAAATATACTTTACTAGTTGTTTCGCCCTTACCCTGTTGCCTGAAGCTCTTCCAAATTTGAAGCATTCCACTCTGAACCCTAAAATGACAATGATCACAATCACTATGAAATACAAGAATAGTTTTCCAGAAAACTATTTTAATCATTGTAAACCTTACAGCAGTGAAAAAAAATTCAACTTATTCCTATCCTCAAATAAGCATTAGACAAACAAGAAGACAATGTTTTGATGAATTTTGTGTTCCAGTACAGTTGTCCTTCCCATTCAACAGTGGCAATAGAAAAATGCTTGGAGTTTTATTATATTATGGTATTCACCAAATCTGTATGTGGGTGCAAATAAGGCAATTGAAGGTGCAGTCATTTAATTGGGGTGGGAGATCGCAACCATCATGTGGTCCACCCTGTTTCAACTAATGCAATCAACCCGACGTGCACAAACAATTACTGTATTTCCCGGCAATGAAGACGTTATTTTTTGTCCAATAATAAGGCATGAAAATGTACCTGTGTCTTGGAGGCCGAAGGTTAGGTGTTAGCCAAGAAAGATAATCTTGGCTATCCCTCAGTACAGCAACATCAAGAACGATGTGGTTGCACTGAGGGATAGCCAGGTCTATCCCTCATTGCTCGCAGCTGATGGGAAGCGGCTGTAAAAAAGGACAGCGCTGATAAGGGGGGGAGGGGGGGGAGGAGTTTCTTTCACAACGTGTGGGGAGTCTGGCCCGGGTCAGCATGGCCTGGGCTGCACAAATTGGCTGGGCCGCTAGGGGTAAAGTTGCAGGGCGGGCAGGAGCGTTGAGAAGGTGGGGGTCAGGGATCATGCCAGCAACTCACTCATTCACCGCTGCCGTGGAGCTCCGGGTGAGGAGCCATCGCATTGTGGCCGGGGAAGGAAGTAGCTCGGGTGGCTGTGAGCGGCAGCCGGGACCGGACAGCGGAACTGGCTGCCACCTCAGCGCCTTCTGAGGCACGCCCACCAGACAGCCACAGTGTCCTTCGGCACAGGCGCAACCGGTGGAGGTGGTGGTTGGCGGGTAGCTACTGGGCGGAAGGTTGGCTAATCCGTCCCGGGCTCTCTCTCTCTCTCACTCTCTCTCTCTCTCTACCAGTCCTGGGGCAGGCAACCTGGGTGCTACAGCCGGTCCCGGGCTTGCAGGCGACTTGGGAACTGCAGCTCATCCTGGAGACGCGAGGGATCTGGGAACTGCAGCCAGTCCCGGGGCACGCAGGCAATGTTGCCGACCCCTGGACTAAAGCAAACCCTTGATCCTGCCCCGCCATCCTTTTCTCAAAATGTAACAACTTAAATTGGGGGTGTGTCTTTGTCACAGGTGCATCTTCATTGCTGGGAAATACAGTAGATCAAATAGAACAAGTTGACCTGCAACTTTAGGCTGTGCACACCATAAGCGAGAATAAGTAGTTATTTAAATATGCTTTGCCTAAAATATTTGTTCGTATCAGATAGTCAAATCAAGTCAGAGTCAGTGTAAAAAAGATTGAAGATTCTTCAAGATAAAGGTATGTTATTCAGGAACAAACATTTAGAAGATCTTAAATCAAGAAAGACAGTGGAGCTTGGGAAATCTCTGAATGATTACAACAAATGCATGTGGCTTGGTTTTTCCAAAACATTTTTCTCATTAAAATTATTGATCTGGTATAGGATTGGAGTCCCCACTTACTTGGATGGGGATACCCAACCTAGAGACGAGGAGGGAAAAGGTAAGCTATTTATTTTACATTTACTTGTTTTTTGTTAAGTACTGAACATTCAATAAAGCAAATAAACATATCAGAAAGGAAAATTTCTTGATAACAGGTTCAAGTATATGAATATTTTGTCCACCATAACAAGCCATGCAGTCCAAATGACCAATGCTGGCTGTTACAAAATCGTAGCACTTGTTTCAATTTAGATAATTCTACATGATATCAGTAATTTGCAAGATTCGAGAGGGACCTATTCACTTTTTAATTTGCCTATTGTCATACTCACCAATCCTAAAAATAAAAGGTGGACAACTTTTCAGTCAAAAAAGACCAATAATTTGAATGAGCCTTGAATAGCTAATGTACTTGTGATTCAGATATTTCATTTCCAGTATATTCTACTTTAATGATTTGTTCAATCATGTTACTAATCATCTAAATTCTATAAAACGTGCAATTCGTATAATTGGCATGGCCCCAAGAACAGAAGATGCAGCTGAAGTTCTCTCCTCAACATATTCTAGGTACCAACAACATTAATCAGAACCAATGCTATTTGTTTGGAGCAGTATGTATGGCATTGTTTAGGATATGAATAATTAATTAATATCAATGGAGAGGTGGTGGATACCAAGGTAATTCACTGCTCAGTTAAAGAAAAATCTAAAATGCATTCCATAAAAGCGTGTTTCCACACAGGACTACCTTCTCAGCAATTAAACAAATGTGTACAATAGCCAAGGAAAAACCTTACCAAATAAAGATGATCAAATATTAGGGAAGCTTTATCCATTTGTCCTAAAATGATGAGCATTTCATTATCAATAAATCCTTTGTATTCTTTCAGATTGCAATTCATTTGTTGTTCTAATTCATTTCGAATCTGCAAATAAAACAACTTTGTAGTATGGAATAATTTACACATATATTCGTTTTTTCCCCTTACTTTCTTCCTATCACAATGGTACATACTCATTTTGGGATGGGAATCTGTGAGCAGGGATGCAAGACATCATGTCTAACAACTGCTCCAAATGAAATCAACAACCTCACCAGAGATCTGTATATTGCAGTGGACCAGGCCATCTGAATTATTCACAGAAAAGTGAGTATTATCTGTTTTAATACTGTTTAATAAGTAATAAAATCTGACAATGTGCACTTTAACCACATGTGATTTTTTTCCCCATTACAAATCTCAAATTGTGGAATACAAAGGCAAATAAATAAATGATGGGTCTTTGTCCCAAACATTAAGGAAGGCACTGTATGTTCTCATGACCGCGTGGGTTTTCTCCGGGTGCTCTGGTTTTGTTCCACACTCCAAAGACATACAGATACACAATTGGCTTCTCTAATTTGTACATTGTTCCCAGTGTGTATGACTAGTGCTAGTGTATAGGGTGATCGCTGGTTGGTGTGGACACAGTGAGCTGAATGGTCCGTTCCCATGCTGTATCTCTAAAGTCTAAAGTCTATAATAACCTCAATATACAATTTAAAGCAATGTGTTTAATACAATGGTTAACTTCTTACTTCTTTGGAAGTGACATTTTCCAAATCTTTACTCATCATTATATATCTTAATTTGTTTCTTATCAATCGCTCCGTTAGCTCACTCTCCGTTGGTCTATAAAAAAGGTACATAAGTAAACATATTTATCTTCATCAAGCTTGCAATAAATACTAAATACAATTTGTTCCAAATGAAGCAGAGACCAAGTGGGTTAAAAGTGTTATTGGTCATAAACCGAACCATGTGCAGAGGTAACTTATAGCTATGATACCTGTCTATGCTGAATTAAGCTTTATTGATAAGGCAGTGAAAATCAGAAAATCATTGCCACTCCCAAAAGTTACCCAAATAATTACCCCAAAGGAATGCAATTTCAACTGGACCACAAAATATTAAAGATTTAAGAATTTTGGAACTTAAAATCATTACTCACTTGTCAACAAACATTGGGGGTGAGTCAGCCCGTATGGACTGTAGGTCTTGCATTGTATTCCATTCATTAATACAACTCTGTTCCGAGTTAATGCCGCTCTCGTAGTAACTAGCCCAAGTCAAAGCCATTCCTGATGGATAATAATTGTACCTACGAGCCATTTCGCAGGATTTGTGGAGAATCTGTAATGCTGACCTTGAAAACAGAAATAATACACATGCATTCAACTTTATAAATCTTTAACCATAGAAATAAATATATATCTTCATTGACATGTGACACAGGATATCCCACTATCCATGCTCCATTGAAAAATAAAAAATAAGTCTTGAAAATCATTTGAATTATATCCTGACACTACAGCTGCATAGTTCAGCTCTCCACTACATGCACCATCCATTCAAACTGAAGTTTACAGCAGGAATTCTATGACTAAAATTACAATTGGCCCTCTGCTTCAATGCTCATTTCTGGGCCCCACGTTACTTTCTTTATTGAACAGCCAGATCGATCCAGCTCTCGACTGTCCCAAAATAATATTAAGGTCTTTTTTTAATGGTTCACTAATAGTTAGTTTTCCTTTCAGGTTTGGCATTCTGTGCTCCAGCATCTTCTATGGTCCAGCATGTTTTGAAGCTGAAGTACATATCTGTAATAACTACAATCTGGACTAAGATGTAGCTAATTCACCTACCAGTACAACTTATGCGATTGGAGCTGACAGTGTTCCCAATTTACAGAAGCTTTGACAGTTCTCAGGCCATTACATAACCCGGGGAATGTCTGTACTTAAAAAGTACAATTTTCCTGTCTGCTTCGAGGAACATGACGAGGGGCATTTTTTGTTGTTCAGCACTGGCCAGGTCCCGAGGTTACCAGAGTTTCAACTTGCAATACTTACCACATGGCTTGTACAGAGACTGGCTTGAAGATAAGAATACGGTCTGCTGAACTCACACTGAACCCACTGCAACAAAGAAAAAATATCTGTGATATACTATCTTGGGGACTCTATAAAACACCCGAGTCAGCATTCTTCAGAGTATATTATTTTGGAATTATGTACTGTGAGCAAATTTATGTTAAAACACATTTTCAGTGGTCTGAATGTTTTCCTTTTGAACATATGCAAAAAGCTAAACTTCCTTAATAAAGGTTTTTCTACCGTGGAATGAAGCCATTAACCAACGAGCCCCCCTTTAAACATATCCACTAACCGCGATTTGTTTTGCATTAAGCAAAATGGTGGTTTTAGGTAAAAGTTCATTTTCAAGCTGCAATCTTCTAAACACTACACGAGTGGGACCAAATACAGTAAAAGCAAAACACCGAAAACAAAATGGTTGAGTACACAAATCTTGTTCAGATTGACGAACTATTACCAGTAGTGTAATGCAGGGTTTAGTGCATGGGCCCGGGCTCTCATAATCTAGATTTGGCAGATTTGCCGATGATACAAAACTACACTGACTTATGAGCAGGAAGGAGAATGCTAAAAAAAGGCTTCAAACGTTATGAATAATCTAAGTGAGTGGTGAAAACATGGCAGATGCAACAGAACGTGGAAATACGCAATATTATCCCTTTTGGTGCACAAAACAGAATGGCAGTTATTTTCAAACGGTGAATTAGATAAAACTGACATTCCAAAAGAATCTAGATGAAAACCAACATGCCAGTAAAGCATGCAATTAAAATGGTTTTTAATTATGAGAGGATATAAATCCCACAGTATAAAATGTCTTCTTGCAATTACATTGTGCCTTACCCGTCTCCATCCAAATGAATATTTGTATCACTCCAGAGAGGAAGGGTCATTCCTATTGTGCAAATATTGCTGGAGAAAATTAAAGATTGTCGTTAAAAATATAATCAGTTTAGCGAGATATCATATATGTTTTTAGGTAGTTCTGCTATAACGCACATTTCCATACCGTGAGATGTACATAATGCTATCGATGAACTAGAGAACCCGCTTTATATTATATGGGCCAAAATGGTTATAATATGATTTTGACTGATAAATAGAAAACCATTAAAATTACTTTGGAAATAGACGCATAGAAAAAAAGCTGTCTGGCAAAACAACAGTCCAGGGGAGATAAAGGTTTCCATGCAACTTTCCCACAGTATTAGACACCATTGTCTCATAAGAACAGTGTCAGTTTCATTGCAGGTACCCATGGAAATTGACAACTAATCACTTGTTGATTGACACTTGTGCAATGATACTCTATTAAACAATGTACATATAGTACATATATGCTTTAAAGAATGGTGAAAGCAGCACCCATATCTTAAACCAAATAAATACTCAGCTTCTAATTAAGATCATTGCAGATATATATAGCAATCCAAAATAAATCCTACTAGCCTGTATTATGCCCACAGCTCTGTATTTTTCCCCTACTTCCAAAAGTCACCAAATCTCTCCTTATATGTATCTATAACAAAGCACATTATGTTTTGTGCTCCAACAACCACTCACAATATGATTTATTAGCTGTTGTCAATGATTCTCCATGAAAGTGTCTTTACCTATACATGTGGGTTCACTGATAACAGTAAACATAGTATCTGATTTGAAGACTTAAGTTTTTTTGATCTTGTACTTGATCTAGCTATTCAAGTGAATTGAACTTCTGATGGATCCAGTGATTTGCAGTCCATGGCATCACACAGTGCATTCTCCATCATGAAGCAACGATGGAGAAAGGTAATCGAAATAGAGCGCATGACAACCAGAATATATCTGAAGATCATTTAAAGATCAGTTATATAGGGAGCCAACAATAGAAGCTGAAACTAAAGTTATTTGCACAACTTTAGTGAAGTCATGGTCTGTTATGGTAGATAATAAAAGTATACAAATGTATAGCATATAAGGAAGCAATTCACCCCTTTATATCCATGCTACCCCCAAAATGAAACTATTTAGGTTTATCTTACACCAATGTTTTCTACTGATAAGCATGTATGGAGTCTATCAACCTTTTTTTTTTTAAATGTAATGAGAATGTCTGCCTCTTATCCTTTAATAGGATAACAATCTTCAATTCCTTTCTAATCCTCAAAAAGTTAACCACGCAAATGCCATCAAAATATCAAACAGATCTACAATAGAGGTTTGGTAATTTGGTAGGTTATTTGCATTATTAACTGTTTCAGGATTAGAGAGGTATTGAAGACTTTACTTTTGTAAGGCAGTAACAGAATCGGTCCAAGTCAGCATGGATTTATGATGGGGAAATCATGCTTGACAAATCTTCTGGAATCTTTTGAGGATGTAACAAGTAAAATAGACAAGGGAGAGCCAGTGGAAGTAGTGTACCTGGACTTTCAGGAAGTCTTTGATAAGGTCCCACATAGGAGATTAGTGGGCAAAATTAGAGCATATGGTATTGTTGGTAGGGCATTAACATGGATAGAAAATTGGTTGACAGACAGGAAACAAAGCTTAGGGATTAACGGGTCCCTTTCAGAATGGCCGGCAGTGACTAGTGGGGTGCCGCAAGGCTCGGTGCTGGGGCCGCAGCTATTTACAATATACATTAATGATTTTGATGAAGGAATTAAAAGTAACCAGCAAATTGGCAGATGACACAAAGCTGGGTGGCAATGTGAACTGTGAAGAGGATGCTATGAGGATGCAGAGTGACTTGGACAGGTTGGGTGAGTGGGTAGGTGCATGGCAGATACAGTATAATGTGGATACATGTGAGGTTATCCATTTTGGAGGCAAGAACAGGAAGGCAGATTATTATCAGAATGGTGTCAGGTTAGGAAAAAGGGAAGTACAATGAGACCTGGGTGTCCCATTACATCAGTCACTGAAAATAAGCATACATGTACAGCAGGCAGTGAAGAAAGCTAATGGCATGTAGGAGAGGAGAGAAGTTGAGTATATGAGCAAAGAGGTCATTCTGCAATTGTACAGGGCTCTGATCAGACCACACCTGGAGCACCGTGTGCAGTTTTGGTCTCCATATTTGTGGAAGGACATTCTTGCTATTGAGGGAGTGCTGCATAGGTTCACGAGGTTAATTCCCGGGACGGCGGGATTGTTATATGATGAAAGAATGCAGCGACTGGGCTTGTATTCACTGGAATTGAAAAGGATGAGGGGGATCTTATAGAAACATAAAATTATTAAGGGATTGGCCACGCTAGATGCAGGAAACATGTCCCCGATGTTGGGGGAGTCCAGAAACATGGGCCACAGTTTAAGAATAAGGGGTAGGCCATTTAGAACTAAGATGAGGAAAAACTTTTTCACACAGAGAGTTGTGAATTTGTGGAATTCACTGCCTCAGAAGGCAGTGGAGGCTGATTCACTGGAGGCATTCAAAAGAGTTAGATAGAGTTCTTAGGGCTAGCGAAATCAAGGGATATGGGGAGAAGGCAGGAACGGGGTACTGATTGTGGATGATCAGCCACGAGCACATTGAATGGCAGTGCTGGCTCAAAAGGCTGAATGGCCTACTCCTGCACCTATTGTCTATGTATCTATGTAAGATTGCTATCCTTTCAATGTTCATTGCTCTCTCCACCCTCATATTGATCACCAGCCCAGCACTAACTCCCCCTGACCTCCCTACCCTGCACAAGTACACATACTTCATACCTTTCTTTGCTTGCAAAATCAATTCCCAGCAGAACATTCTCCTCTGTATCCTGGTGTCCATTAGTATATACAACCACCATATATCGGATTCGATCAGCTGACATGCTTTCCAGACGTACTGCCTAGGTAGGCAAACAATTTTCAGTGTATCAGACAGCGGTTAAGGTGCTTTGATTAAAACATTATTGATCCAGTTTTCAACAATTTTGGTTCCTCCACTGTTTCTAGCATTGTACAAAGTTGTGAAGACACATTTGTTAACACTGTTGTTTGATAAGGAAAGGCGATGTTGATGAGCCATAACTGTAATCAAGCTCAATCATACACTCCCCAAGCCTCTACATCGTTTCTTCTGCATGATATGGATTCTGTGCAGGCAAATGAGTTAGTTGAATTTGGCATTGTGGGTGGGACAGACATTGTGAGTGGCTGTTCCTGTTTTGCTCCTGTACTATGTTCCAGTACAAATTATTAAATAGCATTGACAAGTAGGATCAAATTTTTCTCTCCCAAAAGAAAATCGTGACAGGAATTGATCGTGTAGACGCACAGAGTATCTTGCCCAGAGTAGGTAAATTGACAACCAGTGAACATACGTTTAAGGTGACGGGGAAACATTTAATAGGAACCTGAGGGGTAACTTTTCACACAAAGGGTGGTGCGTTTGTGGAACAAGCTGCCAGATGAGGTAGTTTAGTCGGGTACTAACGCAAGGTTTAAGAAACATTTAGATAGATAGGACATGTTTCGAGTGATATGGGTCAAATGCAGGCAGGTAGGACTAGTGTAGATAGGACATGTTGGTCAGAATGGGTAAGTTGGGCTGAAGGGCCTGTTTCCACGCTGTATGACTACGACTAATAAAAGGGAGAAAAAGCCAAACTTTAACAGATCAGCTGATGCAACAGGCCAGGAGTTAAATAATCTTTCCAATCTGTATGGTTCATGATTCAGAAAAGCAGAGACTTTGAAGGGACAGAGTCTCAGCATTGGTAAAGAGAAAACCTGAAAACTAACAATATGAATGGTGCAATGAATTCTGTAGGAGTACATATTAATTTAAAATTGTTCAAAAGCTTATGAGTTACTTTGTGATCTTATTGTACTTCAAGAATGTACTGTCATTTGTCACAGAGACATCATACATAATAAGAACGCTCTGGCTGAACCAAACCTATCTGCAGTGCTAAACCAAACCTAGGCACAATACTCAAGGTACAGTGCCCTCCATAATGTTTGGGACAAAGACTCATCCCACACCAAATCCTGGCATCACATCACTCCAGTCCTCAAACAACTTCACTGGCTTCCCATCTCCCACCGGATCACCTACAAAATCCTGGTCCTCACCTACAAAGCCCTCCACCATCTGGCCCCCCCATATCTCACTGACCTCCTCTCCCCCTACCAACCCTCACGGTCCCTCAGATCCACATCAGCCAGTCTCCTCTCCATCCACAAATCCAGCCTCCGCAGTTTTGGGGACAGAGCCTTCTCCAGGGCAGCTCCCAGGCTCTGGAACTCACTCCCCCAACTGATCCGCAATTCCGTGTCCCTCACCATCTTCCAGTCCCGCCTCAAGACACATCTTTTCACCTCTGCCTATCCTTAGCCCCACGTCCCCCTCCCTTTTCATCCGTGCTTGAATTGCCTCATATTGTGTTTTGAATTGAACTCTGTCTTTAATTTGTGTACTAATCATGTCTCTACTATTTATTTCATTCGGCATACATATTTTTCCTCTACTTGCTAAATTTTTGTAAGGTGTCCTTGAGACTCTTGAAAGGCGCCCATAAAATATAAATAATTTATTCATTATTTATTTATTTGCCTATCTACTCCACAATTTGAGATTTGTAATAGAAAAAAAACCCGCATGTGGTTAAAGTGCACATTGTCAGATTTAAATAAAAGGCCATTTTTATACATTTTGGTTTCACCATGTAGAAATTACAGCAGTGTGTTTATACATAGTTCCCCCATTTCAGGGCACCATAATCATTGCTGCCCATTTGCCCATTCAGTCAATCTGTTCAAGTCACTTGATCATCCTTGAATTTTCCGTACATTCCCACCGAGTTTTGCATTGTTCATAGGCGTGAAGACGTTACGCATATTTTCATCATTTCAATCATTAACGCGCCATTTGGCCCTTCAACCCGAATAATCAGTTTGCAGCTCTCTTACCAGCTTGATCCTGTCTTCAGGACGGAGATGATTGATCATCACTTGAAGGTGTAGCTGTAAATCTCCTGCTTCAAATTTGTAAAAAATGGTTAAAAATATATTTATGTGATTTTAATTGTTTATTTAAACATTTCTCCAGCTCTGAACTCATAGTATAACTATAAAAAGTGCTGAGGTAACTCAGCACATCAGGCTGTACTTTGCCATATTAGGTGATGTTTCAGGTCAAGACCCTTCTTCAAACAAACTCAAACTCAGTCTCGACCCAAAACGACACCTATCCATATCCTCCAGGGATGCTGCCTGACCTATTGAGTTACTCCAGTACTTTGTGTCCTTTTGTGTATTAACAACTTCTGCAGGTCTTTGCTTCTATTTTCAATAAATATTGACCAATACATCCCATCCACAGTAATATTTGACCAAACTTGTCTTAATAAAATCCAGATTACCCCAAGGTTGGTTAACATTGATGGGAGGGGTGGGTGGTGGGGTCACTCCAGTTTTAGAATCCTCTGCCCAGGGATAAACCTGCATTTGTTTGTTTATTCGTTCCGGTTAAGGTGCTGTGCACACAGCAGCCAGCCAACAGTCGCATGTCTTTTTCTTTTTGTTTTCACTTTTAATTTAATTTTAATTTCAAGTTTTCGTGTACCTTGTTGTGTGTTGTGACTGTTGGCAGACTAATTTCCCTCTGGGATGAATAAAGTTCTATCGTATCGTATCAGAACAGCTACTGAGTCACTAACGGTGGGCACAGCAAGTCCCTTTGGAAGTCTGATAGCCAACAAAGCCCATCTAAGATTTTTGGCCGGATGTCAATGCCAACAAAGATTTAAGTTTCTGAAACTCTTGACATTTAAAACTATTTAGAACTAATAAAAATCAAATCTGCAATTAAAAATATTTTTGAGGTAGAAAGTAACATCTGTTGTAAATATAAATATTAAACAAACTGCATATAATTAGAATGGGAATCCTACAATTCTGATTTTCTGTCAATTTTCCTGACCATTCAGATGTTTTTGGTCTGGAATCCCCTCCACAATGCTGTCCAACATTCATGTTCTGAAGAACGGTCACAGGCCTGGGGTGGGAGATTACAACCTTCACGTGGTCCGCCCTGTTTCAACGAATGCAATCAACCCGACATGCACAATCAAATAAGATCAAACAGAACAAGTAGTCCCACAACTTTAGGCTGTGCAGACCATATGCAAGAAGAAGAAGAAGTCACCGGCCTGAAACATTGATTGTTCCTCTTTTCAGATACTACCCAATCTTCTGAGTTTTTTTTTTTTTTTTTTTTGGTCTTCTACAAAATTGGCCACAACTTTATTAAAGCTCAACAACAAGGAGAATGAAATTCTTCCCCGTGTGGCAAAATTCCACCCCCCACTCACCAACTCTTTGCTGTATCTTTCTTATCCTCTCAGTCTAATGTAAATTTATTACAAGTTCAGCAATCTGATCCCAAACTACATCATACCAAGATATTATTTGAAAATAGAATTAAACAACTTAACCAATCTACATTATTAATACATCGCATAGAAAGCACTTCAATTAGTTCATTAAACAATGGCAGCAAATGACAATATTGGTCACTTAATAAGCTAACCATCTATTTAACTAAAATATGAATTAGGAGAGCCAAGATCGGAGATGACCCACCTGCATATTTATGGTGATGGTGACATCGTGATACCTGTGAGCTGCTTCCCTGTTGTAAAAAAAGTGCTGCACCCTTAACCGTGAAGAAACTGTCACTGAGACTGAATAAGAAATAGAACAAATACAATGATCAGATAACTGCGTACAATTTTTAATGCCAATATTCACCTTTTTGCATTTCTTGAAGTCATCTAGTTCAGCTGGTGTTCAGTACAAAGTGCCAGCTTGCTAAGAAACTCAAGACCAAATGCATCATATAAATGGTAATACAGTATCTACCTAAAACATATTTAAAAAAATAATTTATTAGTCCCCTTAATAATTTTGAAGACAGCTGATAACTTAATTATATCACTACCCTAAGGTTATGAGGAATAGACACCAAAAGTAAAAGGTGGCGAGAAGGCATTTCCTTATCCTCCTCAGCTTGTCTATATTCCTTCCAATTGAAAACATATAATTACTGTAACTAAACCAAAATTTTATTTGCAGATGTTGATACTTTAGGGCATAATGGTGCTGGAATTGAGTAGGGTGCAAATAATTTGTGCTAGATAATAGTTTACTCTTCTTTTCTTGGATTGGGCTGTAAAGTTGACAATACTTTAACAGTATTTTCAGATTTAATTTCAGACTTCCCATATTTGCAATTTATCCCCCATCCTCTAACCTGTGCCTTCATTTCTCCATTTATCAACATTTCACTTCCGTGAAATTTACCCACATCTTCCTCCTATTTGTAATAATATTACAATGAGTTGTGTTCTTTTAAAACATAAAGCAATGCGAACATATTTACATCACTACAAGTTAATGATCGTTCATTACAACCACACCAAATAAATTGGCCTCATGTGTGCAAAGTGCCGTTCGTTAAAATTAGTGCATATACAAATATGGTATTACACGGCCACACCTATCAATGATTTATATTGGAAAATGCAGCATTAGCAACAAGCTATGCTCCTGTCTCCACCTGGAGGTCACAAGAAGAAATACGCAACAAATTCAACAGAAATATAGGAATTATGGACAGGAATGAGGTCATTCTAAAATATTTAATGCACAATTAAGTCAAGACGGCTGCCTGTGGGATAAATGTGCAATTTAATGATTCATGAAATTTATATTTGTGGCTCCAAGGCTCCTTTCAATTAACTAATAAATTCTGTCAGATGCTGAAGGATGTAAAATTGATAAATGGGAGAAGGCATTCAGCAAACCACGGACTGAAAACAAAGCATGTGTTTTTGATTAGTCAACAGTCACATTACTATATTATAGAAAAATGAGGCAATTCGTTCTCCATACACAAAATATAGTTCACGCACAGCAATTGATTACAATTTATAGAACTTACTAATTTAAAAGATATACATACATGTTATTATAATGAATTGTTTAGGTTTTCATCTATTTGCTGATAAAATATTGTATGCTAGCAAACAGAATGCTGAAATGCCATAAATGAGACATTCCAGAAATAAATGGCTGGATTGTTAAAACATGCAATGTAATGGCAATTATGATGTGTGTATGATCACTTATCTGCTTAATGCCACTGCAATATTGTGAACCGCAGGTAAAATGGATTTTCCCTCTACGTCCCAGTGTCTTGCTATATTCCTTCGTAAACATACAGTCTCCCGTAAAATTGTGATGGAACCTTAAATTTACTTTGTTAAGAAGTAGTTGTTATCCACAAAATAATTTAACATTGTCCTATGTAATAGATTATTCCATAAGATTTATGCCTATGGGTATTTGGGAATGCATTAAAATTGATTGGCCAACGTTTTGTTGAACGATGACACCGAGTAGGATTGCATGGCCAAATGTTCAGTGGGAGCCACCTAAAGAATAGTTATAAGGTTCATTGCTGTTGTTAGTAATGTTTGTATTTTTTGTTAAGATAGATTTGTAAGAAGGAATTTATCCAAGCTCCCCAAATCTGCCTACAATATCAAACTGGGAGCAGTGACAAATAATGAATATCAATTCAAATGATTTACAAGCTTAGTAGCAAGAAAACAACTGATGGATGCAATTTAATTCAAAGAAAAGTATTTTGTAATATTAGTAACAGGCAAGGCTAATGTGGATGTTTGTTGTGTGGGTGGGTATACAATTGAAAATTCAGATTAGGGGAAATCTGGTTAGGGACAGGTGGTTAATATCAATCTTTCCCAATATTTAAACAAAATAAAACATTGACATGTGTACAGATTGGCAAATCATACGTTGAAAGTGGAGCACAGTTCCAGCAACCAGAGTTTGAGCCTAACCTTGGGTGCAGTCTATGCAGAGCTAGTTTCCTTCCACATCCAAAGTGGTAAGCTAACTGGGTAGTGTGACTTGCCCCTAATGTATGAGAGCTGTAAGGGGAATCAGAGAAGGGTTGATGGGCATGAGAGAGAATAGGCAGAAGAGAAATGGATCAAAAGGGAGCGCTCCAAGAGTAGGCTCACACTGTGGATGATCAGACATGATCACATTGAATGGAAGGCCATTTGGCTCGAAGGGCCAAATGGCCTACTCCTGCACCTATTGTCTATTGACTCAATGGCTAAATGGCCTCCTTCCATGTTATGAAAAAAACATATTTTAAAGCTGTATTTGGGCATGGTGATGAGCGGTGCCTGGTTTCCTCCAGACGTGATGCTTGGTAGAGTGGCCACTCCTCAGTAAAGGCACATGACAGCCTGCTTGGAGTTTGTCTAAAGGCACCTGAAGGGCTCTCAGACCATGAGAATCAAGATTCGCTGGTCTGATGAAACCAAGATTGAACTCTTTGGCCTGAATGCCAAGCGCCACGTCTGGAGGAAACGAGGCACCGCTCATCACATGGCCATTACCATATCTACGGTGAAGCATGGTGGTGGCAGCATCATGCTGTGGGGATGTTTTTCAGCAGCAGGACTGAGAAACTGGTCAGAATCGAGGGAAAGCTGAACTTGGGTGGCGCAGTGGCGCAGTGGTAGAATTGCTGCCAAACAGCACTAGAAACCCAGGTTCGATCCCAACTACTGGTGCTATCTTAATGAAGTTTGTATGTTCTCCCTGTGACCGTGTGGGTTTTCTCTGGGTTCTCCAGTTTCCTCCCACATCCCAAAGATGTGCAGGCTTGTAGGTTAATTGGCTTCTGTAGATTGTCCCTAGTGTGCAGGATAAAACTAGTGATAGAAGCTGGTCAGAGCAGACTCGGTGGCCGAAGGATATGTGTCCACATTGCATCTCTAAACTAAACTGAGTGAAAAACATTTTTAGCTATGAATTTCCTAATAGGCATGTGTTAGAACTTTTATCTATCAAGGAAGGTTTGGAAACTTATCAGCTCACAGGGACGGTAAACTAGAGGCTCGTATATTCCTAGCAATTGGCAGCTATCAGCTTTAAAGAAAGATGTAAAACAATTTGGTGAGCCAACCAGTGATATTGCAAAATCTTGCAGAGTCAAAGTCAAAGCCCCCGGCTGGCGATGGCGATTGTCCCGCGGCCATTGAAGCCACGCCGGGTGGTGCGAGGTCGCACACCGGGTCTTGATGTTGGAGCCCCCGGTGTGCGCCCGCAGAGTCCGCGGCCGTTCCAGCCGCGCGGGGCAGTGGTGTCAGGCCCCGCTCCAGGAGCTCTTCGACCCCGCAACTCGGGCGGGAGAATTCGCCGTTGCAGGAGCCCCGAAAAGCGGTCTCTCTCCAGGGATCCGCGGGCTCCTGGCGCCGTCGTCCGCAGACCCGCAGCAGCAGCCTCCGACTCAGCAGCGGCATCGGCAGCAGCGGCAGCAGCAGCGCGCTCCTCCACCGCTCCGGACTCGGCCAGCCCCGCGACGGCGACGGTGAGTAGCACCAGAGTCCCCGGCTTCTTCCTGTTGGAGGCCGCTCCTCGTTGCGGCCTCAACGACAATGGAAACCCGACGAGAAAAAGGTCGGGTCTCCAGTGCAGGGAGAGATTTAAAAAGTTTCCCCCCCCCCTCCCACCCCACCCCCCCCCCCCCACACACACACACCCCAACAAAAAAAATAACAAAAATTACATTAAGACACAGACGGAAAATAATAAAAACGCGGACAGACTGCAGAGGCCGCTGCTGGCCAGAGCCGCGCCGCCTACCGGAGGCCGGGGGCTTTGAATTTGACTCTGACATCGGGGGGGGGGGGGGAGAGTGCAGTGGAGAGATAAGTTTTTTTTTGGCCTTCCATCACAGCTATGTGATGGATGTTTATGTAAAATGTAATTATGTTGTGTCTGGGTCTATTTGTGTGTAATGTATGGCTGCAGAAACGGCATTTCGTTTGGACCTCTAGGGGTCCAAATGACAATTAAATTGACTCTTGACTCTCTTGACTCTTAAAAAGAATTACAATTATTAAACAGACCTTCAAAAGAATTCAGCTTGGGATTAGCCATCACCTTTTGAGATTTCCTTTCCGTAATAGTTAAAAATTATAAATATGGTACTAATACATTATATTTCCAAGATTCTGCACACTCACCTCTGTTGTGCTCTGTGATCATCATCACTTCCAACTTCCTGTAAGAGAAGAAAAGCATTACCAACTCTTGAATGCAAGTAACTTGTGCAAATACAAGGTTGGAGAAGTTCAAAATATACGTATGGTTTTTTTTTTGCTACAAACTTATTTCGGCAGACAGATCTTTACATTGATGTGCCTTCACCAGATACATAGTGTACTCAAATATTTTTCCATTTTCTAAATGTACCCGTCACCACTAATTTCAATCCTGCACTCAAATTCACTTGGACCATCTCCGACATTTCTCTACCGTTTCTAGATCTCACCGTCTCCATCACAGGAAACAGATTATTGACCGACATCTACTACATACCTACTGACTCCCTTAGCTATCTTTGCTACACTTCTTTCCACCCCCCCCCCCCCCCACACTAGGGACAATTTACAGGAACCAATTAACCTACAAGCCTGCACATCTTTGGAATGTGGGAGGAAACTGGAGAATCCGGAGAAAAACTACACGGTCACAGGGAGAACATACAAACTCCGTTAAGATAGCACCAGTAAAGACTCTATCCCCTACTCCCAATTCTTCCGTCTATGCCGCATCTGACCCAGGATGAGGTATTCCATACCAGGGCATCGGAGATGTCCTCATTCTTTAGGAAACGGGGTTCCCCTCTTCCATTATAGATGAGGCTCTCACTAGGGTCTCCTCGTTATCCCGCAGCTCCGCTATTGCTCCCCCTCCCCCCATTCGTAACAAGAACAGAGTCCCCCTTGTCCTCATCTTCCACCCCATCAGCCGTCGCATTTCAGCATATAATCCTCCAACGTTTTCGCCACCAACGGGATCCCACTACTGGCCACATATTCCCATCTCCACCCCATTCTGCTTTCCGCAGAGACCGTTCCTTCCGAAATTCTCTGGTCAATTCATCCCTTCCCGTCCAAAGCACCCCTCCCCCAGATACTTTCCCCTGCAACCGGAGGAGATGCAACACCTGTTCCTTTACCTCCCCCTTCGACTCCATCCAAGGACCCAAACAGTCTTTCCAGGAGGGCAGATGTTCACTTGCACCTCCTCCAACCTCATCTACTGTATCCGCTGTTCCAGGTGTCAACTTCTCTACATCGGTGAAACCAAGCGCAGGCTCGGCGATCATTTCGCTGAACACCTCCGCTCAGTCCGTCTTAATCTACCTGATCTCCCGGTGGCTCAGCACTTCAACTCCCCCTCCCATTCCCAATCTGACCTTTCTGGAGGAACAGCACCTCATATTTCGCTTGGGTTGTTTACACCCCAGCGGTATGAATATTGACTTCTCTAACTTCAAACAGCCCTTGTTTTCTCTCTCCATCCCCTGTCCCTTCCCAGTTCTCCCACTAGTCTTACTGACTCCGGCTATATTCTATTTTTGTCCCGCCCCCTCCCCTGACATCAGTCTGAAGGGCCTCGACCTGAAACATCACCCATTCCTTCTCTCCAGAGATGCTGCCTGACTTTGTGTCTACCCCTGTTAAGATAATGTGTCTCAATCATTCCCTATCGCAAAGTCCAACTTTTTCACATTGCCATTTTATATTCAAAACGAGAGGATTCTTAAAATATACTGTGAAACAATGGGCGGTTTTGAGGTAGAAAATGAAAAGCTTGCAAGAAATACATTAAAACATTTCAGTGGTTCTTTATGGGTAATAGGTCGATAAAAAATTCTTGGGACTTCTAGAGGAGAACTTGATCTCAATGATTTTCAAAATTAATCTTGGTTTATCGTAACTTCAAAGAATCTGCCAACTTATTTTTTATGAATTGTAAACATTTACTGAAAATGAAAAATACATAACTATTAACCTCAGTCCTGAACCCAATATTTTCCATCAACATATCCTATTACATTGTATCGATTTTTAATGGAAATTTAATTTGGAAATGTTATGTTTTTCAGATTTAGATATTAAAAAAAGTAGGTTTTGCTGAGAAACAAAAATGCCGAAGCAAATATTTAATACTAGTCATACAGTACAGAAACAGCCCAAGCTAGTCCCATTTGGCCAATATCCTTCTAAACCGTTCTTAAACATGTACATATCCAAAGTGTCTTTTAAATGCTGTTATAGTACCTGCCTTAACTAACTCCTCTGGCAACTCATTCCATATATCCACCATGTTGAGTGAAAACGTTGCCCCTCAGTTTCCTATCATCTTGCCCTCTCACTTTAAACCTACATCCTCTGGTTTTTGATTCCCAAACCCTGGTAAAAAACTGTTCTTCATCCTATTTTCCCTCATTATTTTATACACCCCTCTTTAATATTATTTAAACTCTGACATTATGCATTCCCTACCTGTTAAATGCATGACAATGGCTTTAGATTAAAATAGGGAATATGGTTATGTTACAATAAAGCTATTCTATCAACTGCAGTAAAATCAGTTTAACCTTTCTTCCCAAATTCCAGATAATTAATAATTGCCATAAATTTTATTCCAGAATGGATCAATTTTAGGTGTACTTGTGTCAGCTACTTTGTATGAACTTAAAAGTCCAGTTGCCGTAACTTACAGGTTACTAAATATACTTAAAAGTACATTTGGTTCTGAAATTATTATCAATCTCCCCAGTTACTATTAAATTAATTAAAGCACATTTTTCTGAATTAAAAAAAAAAAATTCTATATAAAAATATAAATTGCTAATCAGGCAGCCTTTCCCCGAGGAAGATAGGAAAAGGCAGACTAATTAGCAATTTGTATATTTTTTATATATAATTTTTTTGTAATTCAGAAAGATGAGCATTAATTAACTGATACTAACTGGTGAGAACTGTAGAGTGAAGAAGGGTTTTGGTGTGAAACGTTGCCTATTTCCTTCGCTCCATAGATGCTGCCTCACCTGCTGAGTTTCTCCAGCATTTTTGTCTACCATCTAAATATTAACTGTTTGCCAGCCACAGAAAGTATATTACCAAGTATTTCTAGCACTTTGTATTTTAGTTCAGATTTTTGGTATCGGTAGTTTTCTTTGCTTTTTGACATTGAAAAAATTTGAGTGTAGATAGTCATGCACTCATTCTGCAACAGGATGGAGGTTTGCTCTAAGAAATCAAACATCAAAGAATGGGAGAAGATGACAAATTTCAATTGAAGGACAGGAAGAGAATCTAAATTTCCAAGAATATAAAACAATATGGTTAAAAAAACCTTCAAACAATAATTCTCCTGGAACTGATGATACTTAATCTATTAGAGGCTTCTTGTTTAAGTACAAATGTATTTGTCACAAGCGCCATAAGGTGCAGTGAAATGTAATTTACCATGCAATGTTACAATCAAAAAAGGACATAATACACAACATAATTCAACACAGCATTCTTCACTGTGGTGGAGGGCAATACTGTTCAGACAGTTCTCCTCCTCCTCCTCCTCCCTTGATCACCCGTGGTCGGGGCCCTGACCCTCCCTAGTCACCGCTACAGACGACCCGATGTTCAAGCCCTCTGGTCGGATTGGTCGGAACGCCAACGTCGGGACAAGTCAAGCACACCCTGCGGCCCGGAGCTCACAAATCTACCACCTCGTTACCGGAGACTGCGATGTTCCAGATGTTGTAGGCCGGCGGTCGGAGCTCTTCTCCACGATGAAAGGTCTGCTCCACACCTGCTGCCAGAAGCTCCACAGACCGAGGCGCCAAGATGGTGTAGGCCTCAGGCCAGCAGTCGGAGCACTTCTCCGGCGACCCCCGGCAAGGGGGTCCGCAATGTTGAAGTCCCCACCGCGACGCCGCTGAAGCTCAGGGACCGACTCCGCGAAAGGCCACACCAAACCAACTGTAAGGCCGCAAGGAGGGGGACGAAGAAGCGACAAGGAAGAAAGTCGCATCTCGTCGAGGTAGGTGCCTGAAAACGGGTTCCCCCTATTTCCCCACCACCCCTCACACAAGACATACAGAGAAACACTAAAACATACTTTTCAACATACTTAAATAAACAAAAAAAGTCGAAACAACAAACCCGCTGCAGGCAAGGCAGCCGACTCGTGGCGCCACCGGAACAAAACGTGAATAAAAACAATCTTTTATGATCTAATGCCTCTCAAAACTTTATATACTTCTATCAGGTTCTTCCTCAACAATCCACATTTGTCCAACCTCACCTTATGGCTAATAACCTCTAATCCAGGCAATATTCTGCTGAACCTCTCTACATCTTCCTTGTAATAAAGCCACGAGAACAATACTTCAAATGTGGCATAACCACAGATTTATCTAGCTACAACATGATTTCCTGACTTTTATACTCAATGCCTTGACTGATGAATGCAAGCATAGCACACGCCTTCTTTACCACACTATCTATTTGTTTTGAAACTTTTAGGGCGTTGCCGACTTATACCCCAAGATCTTTCTGTACATGAATTGTATCAAGAGCCTTACCATTAACGGTATACTTTCTCCTTACATTTGACCTCCCAAAGTGCAACATTTCACACTTGGTCAGATTAAACTTCATCTGCCATATCTTTGCCTATATCTGCAACTAAGTTGTTTATATATAATCACAAACTGTGGTCCTAGCACAGATGCCTGTGGAATTCCATTGGTCACAGACCTCTAGCCAGAATAACATGCTTCTACCACTCCGCTCTGTCTTCTACGAGTAAGCCATTTCAGAATCTATGATTCAGGAAATTGTGATTATTTTAAACGTTCAATTTCCTCTTTTAATTGGTGGAAAAGCAACCTGATGTGCCCAAAGCTAACTAAATCACATAACTCTTCATTGCTGCCACTCATCTATATGTTTTCCCATGTCAGTAATATCATGGTGCAGTTGATACAATGCTGAATCAAACCTGCTTCACTCCAGCAGAAAAATCCAGTACAGGTACTTAAATTGCAAGTTAAGATGTTTCTATACTCTGTCAAAAATTTATAGCAAGATTAAATTGGCATCATTAAGGATGGTCAAAAAACTTAATCAAGTATTGCTTTTGTGAGGCCACCCCAAAGAAGAGCATCCAGTACAGGGAACATAATTGACACATCATTGGAGAAAGGAAAGTACAGAAACCAAGACATGAGAGCGGAGAGAGGGAGTTGCAGTAGGGAACAGTACTAGAAATGAGCAAGACCATGAGAGGACTTGCACTTAGACTCATGGACAACAGGGAAACAGATACCTTTAGCCCAACATGTCGATGCCGACCAAAGTGCCACATCTAAATTAGTTCCATTTGCTTGCATTTGGCCCATACCCTTCTAATTCTAAAGGTACCTTGAATTCCTCTTGGTTAGATGCAGACCGTTCTATCTGCCCAGAGAGTTCACCTCCACTGTTGTGACTGCAGCCTATATCCCTCCTGATGCTAATGCCAAGCTTGCAATGAAAGAGCTGCATACTGCCATTAGCAAACAACAGACGCACAACCCCGAGGCAGCCTTCATTGTTGCGGGTGACTTCAACCACTCCAACCTGAAGACTGTACTCCCCAATTTCCACCAACATGTATCCTTCCCCACTAGAGTAGACAAGACACTGGACAAAGTCTACACCAACATGGCTGAAGCTTACAAAGCCATCCCCCTCCCCCACCTTGGTCAGTCTGATCACGTCTCATTGTTCCTGCTCCCTAAGTACTCCCCACTCATCAGACGGGTTAAACCAACTGTAAGGACAGTTAAAGTCTGGTCAGAGGAAGCGGACTTCACACTTCAGCAGTGTTTTGGAAACACTGACTGGAAGACGTTTGCAGCCAGGCCACCCTTGACTCTCACACGGACATCGATTCCTATACATCCTCTGTTCTGGACTTTATAAACTCCACCATCAATAGTGTCACCTCCCTCAAACAGGTGACCATATACCCGAATCAGAAGCCATGGATGAACAGCGAGGTCAGGCTACTGCTGAAAGCACGGGACACCGCTTTCAGGTCAGGCGATGCTCGAGCCTACAGTTCATCCAGGGCTAACCTGAAGAGGGGCATCAGGAAGGCCAAGCACTGCTACAAGCTCAGGATTGAGGAGCACTTCTACAACAACTCCGACCCCCGACGCATGTGGCAAGGCATCCAGGCCATCACGGACTACAGACCCTCCAACATCACCCCCCCACATCCAGCGACGCCTCCTTCCTTGAGGAGCTTAATCACTTCTATGGCCGCTTCGACAGGGACAATCTAGAGACAGCCATCAAGGCTGTGCTACCTGCCGATCACCAACCCCTCACACTCACCCCCTACGACGTATACGTGGCACTGAGTAGGACTAATGCACGTAAGGCTGCTGGCCCTGACGGCATCCCCGGGCGCGTGCTCAGGGCCTGTGCTGCGCAGCTGACAGACGTCTGGACTGACATCTTCAACCTGTCACTTGCCCAAGCAGTTGTCCCCACTTGCCTTAAAGCCACCTCCATCGTGCCAGTGCCAAAACACTCCACTGCGGCAAGCCTCAACGACTTCCGCCCAGTTGCACTTACCCCCATCATCACCAAGTGCTTCGAGAGGCTGGTCCTGGCACACCTCAAAAGCTGCCTACCCCCCACACTGGATCCCTATCAGTTTGCCTACCGTAAGAACAGGAGTACGGAGGATGCCATCTCAACGGCACTTCACTCCGCCCTCTCCCACCTCGACAACAGAGACACTTATGTAAGAATGCTGTTCATCGATTACAGCTCAGCATTCAACACCATTATTCCATCAAAACTGATCGCCAAACTCGGTAACCTGGGCATCGACCCCTCCCTCTGCAACTGGATACTGGACTTTCTAACCAACAGACCCCAGTCTGTGAGGTTAGACAAGCACACCTCTTCAACCCTCACCCTGAACACCGGCGTTCCTCAGGGCTGTGTGCTGAGCCCCCTCCTCTACTCCCTCTTCACCTATGACTGCACACCTGTACATGGTACTAACACCATCATCAAGTATGCAGATGATACAACGGTGATTGGCCTCATCAGCAACAACGATGAGCTGGCCTACAGGGAGGAGGTCCAGCACTTAGCAGCATGGTGCGCTGACAACAACCTGGCCCTTAACTCCAAGAAGACCAAGGAGCTCATTGTAGACTTCAGGAAGTCCAGAGGCGGCACGCACACCCCCATACATTAACGGGACGGAGGTGGAACGTGTTTCTAGCTTCAGGTTCCTGGGAGTCAACATCTCCGATGACCTCTCTTGGACCCACAATACCTCTACTCTGATCAAGAAGGCTCATCAGCGTCTCTTCTTCCTGAGGAGACTGAAGAAGGTCCATCTGTCTCCTCAGATCCTGGTGAACTTCTACCGCTGCACCATCGAGAGCATCCTTACCAACTGCATCACAGTATGGTATGGCAACTGCTCTGTCTCCGACCGGAAGGCATTGCAGAGGGTGGTGAAAATTGCCCAACGCATCACCGGTTCCACGCTCCTCTCCATTGAGTCTGTCCAAAGCAAGCGCTGTCTGCGGAGGGCGCTCAGCATTGCCAAGGACTGCTCTCACCCCAACCATGGACTGTTTACCCTCCTACCATCCGGGAGGCGCTACAGGTCTCTCCGTTGCTGAACCAGCAGGTCGAGGAACAGCTTCTTTCCGGCGGCTGTCACTCTACTAAACAATATACCTCAGTGACTGCCAATCACCACCCCCCCGGACATTTATTATTTTTTTTTGAATTCAAATCGTTTGCTATGTCGCTCTTCAAGGGAGATGCTAAATGCATTTCGTTGTCTCTGTACTGTACACCGACAATGACAATTAAAATTGAATCTGAATCTGAATCTGAATTCTTTCCTATCCATGTACTTGTCCAAATGTGTTCCAAATAAATCTTTTCCCTCTCACCCTAAATCTATGCCCTCTAGTTCTTGCAGCAGCGAGTCACCACCGCTCCCCACGCTCCGAGGCCGGCCAGCCCCACGATGGTGAGTAGTCCGCAGCTCCGCAGTCTCCCGAGCCCCCGGGTCATTCAGGTTGGAGGCCGCTCCACGGTGCTAGGCCCCAACGACAACGGAGACCCAACAGGGAAAAGGTCGGGTCTCCCGGACAGGGAAGAGATTTAAACAGTTTCCCCCCCCCTCCCCCCCCGCCCCCCACATGTACACATTTAAAAACACTATTAAAAAACACCAAACACTACATTTAACTAGACAAAAAATAAAAAAAAGACAGACAGGCTGTAGGGGCCGCTGCAACGGGTGAGTCGCGCCGCCAACTTATCTTCCTGCACCACCTTATCTTCCTGCAACACCACTTTCAGGGTGTACTCTGAGATCCCTCTGCAACACATCCTGGAGCTTTAAAGGTCCTGCTCGATTCAACTTCTCAAAATGCAACACCTCATGCTTATATGAATTAAGCTACATTAGCTATTCCTCAACCCATTTGCCCAGCGGATCAAGATGGCAGTGTAATTCTTGATAACCATCTTTGCTGTCTATACTATTTATTTTCGTCATCCGACACAATGAGTGAGCATAGCTTGGTATAAGAAACTTGAGAAACAAAATCAGTAGCAGACCATTCAGTCCTTTCAATAAGATTGCAACTGATTGTTTACCTCAGCACCACATTTCTACATGAACCTTAAATTTACCAACTCCTCTAATATACACAAATTCCTTGATTTCCATTCCAAATATACTCAGCAATTGTCCTACTGAGTTGTGAATCCCAAAGAAGAGTTCATAAGTTAAAGTTTTCAGATACTTCCATAAAGATTACTGCAATGAGGGGTTGTCCTGTTTGAAGTGATGAAGCAGAGTTGGTCACACTTGTGATGTGAGAACTGAGAGATGATCTCAAGGAAACACAATAATCTTAAGAGGCTTGGCCATAGATGCAGAGTGATGTTTTCTAATAAACCTTTAGAACTTGGAAACAAGAGCCACCGTCTCAAAATAAACAGTCAGCCATTCAGAAGTGAGATGGGAAGAATGACTTCACCAGAGGGTTTAGTTTAGTTTAGAGATACAGTGTGGAAACAGGCCCTTCATCCCAGAGTCCGCACCGACCAGTGATCCCCGCACGCTAACGCCATCCTACATACACTAGGGATAATTTTACATTGATACCAAGCCAATTAACCTACAAACCCGTATGTCTTTTGAGTGCGGAAAGAATCCGAAGATATCGGAGAAAACACACGCAGTCACGGGGAGAACGCACAAACTCCGTACAGACAGCACCCATAGCCGGGATCGAATCCTGGTCTCTGGCGCTGTGAGCACTGTAAGGCAGCAACTCTACCGCTAATGAATCTGTAGAATTCTTGCTCAGATGGGCCGTAGAAGCTCAATCACCGGGTATACTCCTGCTTTTTCTTCATACCTCTAATGTAGTTAACAAGAAAAACAGTGGAATCGCCAAGTCTTAGGCGCCAAAGGCTTTGAGAGTGGGACATGGACTAATGCAAACATAATTGCGCAAGTAGGCAGTCTTGGTGACACACTGCCAAGCTTGGGTTCAATAGGATATTTATTATGGACAACTAAAATTTGTTTTTGAACTAAATGGACCATGAGACAACTGAGACTGTGGCAGATAATAATTACCGATTAGATGAATGAACAATATCCCTATTCACACTTCATATAATTGAAATGCAACGGAGTGCACACAAGCTCAACAGAAGAGTAGGTTTAGTTCTCTCATTAAGAATCATTCTAAATATACCCACTTGTATTTTAACAATTATTTTCGCAAATGGTATGAATCACGATTTTCAACATAGTGCATACCTGAATAAGTAGTTTGTACACAGATGAACCTTGATCATCTCAGAAGAGATTCACAAATCAAATGTTGATAATTATAGCAGGACTCCCAAGCTTTTGCTTCAAATTACTGCGCAATTCTACAAACTTTATCACAAATAGAATGGATGCTTGTTTTTTTTTCAAACGGCAAAATATCTTATGATAAATGTAAGCTATATTTCAAAATACATGCCCAAGATTGGGGGTCATGTCAAAAAATAAATCTAATTCCATTTCTTGTGCAACTGACAAACACAACTGATGAGGTCACTAGGCCTTTTGCTTGAATTTAAAAAAAAGTATTACCCATTGAAAACAAAAGCATTGTTTGTGAAAATGGAGTGGGCAGTTGTTTGTACAAGTATGAAATAGTTTAAAATATGATAAAATATTATGTGACGTAATGCATTTTGGTTGTCCAATACTGGAAGGACATATACAGTAAATGGCAGGAACCTTAACAGCTTTGATATACAGATGGACTTTGGAGTACAAGTTCATAACTCCCTGAAAATGGCACCACACATTGCTGTATAGAGATGATGAAGGAGACATTTAATTTTCTTGCCTCATGGCAGAGGTATTGGGCATAAGAGAATGGAAATCATGCTGCAGTTGGTTAGACCATATTCGGAATATTGTGTGCATTTCTGGTCATTATTCCATGGTAGTACTAGAAAAAGTGCAGATAAGATTCACCAGCACATTGCCTGGAATAGCTTTAGCTACAAGGAGAGATTGGAATTGTTCTCAATGAAGTGCAGGGGGCTGAAGGGTGACCTTATGGAGGTTAATAACATTATGAGGGCATAGATTGTCAGTCATGCCAGAAGCATGGGGGAATCTAAAACTAGAGGACAAAGGTTTAAGTTGAAGGGAAATATTTTAAGTACATCTCAGGAACAAGATTTCCCCCCTTACACAGAGGGTAATAGGGCCATGGAACCAGTTGCCACATGAGGTGGTTGAAGCAGATACAATCACAGTGTATAAAAAGCATTTGGGTAGGTATGGGGATAGAAAAGGAACAGAGGGAATATGAGTCTAATGCAACAAAATGGGATTATGGCACAGATAAACATCTTGGTTGGCATAGCTGAAATTGGGCTTAAGGGCCCGCATCTGTGTTGTACAACTCCATGACTATTTATTGGGGACATTATGTAGTAGGAACTGTGAACAGTGACAGCAGCAGTATCGTGGGATTTTACTACTACAATGATTTTAGATTTTTTTGTGTAGGATTATTTTTGAATAAATGTAATTTAAAATTTTATCAAAAATAATAATAAAAAAGAAAAATCTATCAGAAAGAAAACACTATTTAATATTCTGACTACAAACAACATACCCAATTGTATTTTCTTCTATAAAATGTATTTGGAATACAAAGTAATCACCTTGGAAGTTTCAATCCCTAAAAGCCATTTAATTATTATAAAGTGTTTCCACTAGATGAACAATGGTCCTCTATATCTATTAGAATGTTAATCAAATCAGAATACGTTTGTGACTGGTATAAGCATGTGCAACCTACAAAGACTAGAATTATGAAAACATAATTTTAGAAAGTTCTGTCTTGATCCTATTTCATTATATGCTAAATAGGAAACTCTTAAGTGTGTTTACAAACAATGTAGGAGAATATGGTCGATACTTTTCACAAAACTGATTGTGTCATGTGTACATTTCCTGGTTGTTTTTTAAATCTAATTATTTACTAAATCATCCCTGCTACAATAATGTCAAAATCTACAGTCTTCCAAAGATTATATGCCATATCAAGAAATGTGATCTCTCGGGTGTCCACCAAGTTCAAAGATGATTAGTGCTTAAAGTAATGTTGGCAAAGGGTTTTGTTCTTTCCACCTGGCACAGAACAACTTATAACGTACACCCACAATGAAGAAACCATGAAAAATAATGATCAATTGGAGACAAACCGATGGGAGTAATCTAATTTCATTAACAGTACTTTAAACACAGAGCATATTCAAACTTAAATAAGTCCAGGTGTATTATATTATTTTAGAAACAAGCAAATAAACGGAACTGTAGAGCAGACATTAGAGGAATAAATATTGGGGTATCCTCCTATAGTTGTCAAGTAGAGTTTACATATCACCTGCCTGGTTTTAAGCACTGTATTCTGTTGTAGTTTGGCATGCAATATAGTCATTCAGATTGCTTGCCTATTCAGAAGAGCAGGAAATAAGATAATTTGAGGATGGAAAAGATAAGATACTCAAGGCCAGATTTTTTTTTGTGGACCCAAGATAAACGTTCTGTCATTGGCTTTTAAGGAACCTTACATACTCTAAAAAGGTTGTTCAATTCTGCAATGAATGGGAAGAATGTCAAACGCATTGACTTTTCTATCAGTTTACAAATTTTGCCAATAACATGGCTTGATGCATTGTGGCAATCCTTTCACCAGCCCCCTCACCGCAGTTTAAATATGAAAGTGGCTTCCAATCGGAGATAGATGAGAATTTCACAGCCTTTAAGCTCCAAGTAGATGCAGGGACACTAACCTAGAGTATGCGACATCATACCAATTTCAGTGCATTTATGCCAGACAGATGGAAATTAAAATTGTCCTTGCTGAGTCCAAGGGTAACTTGGGTGGATACTGACAGTGCTCTCTGCTATTAACGATGTCCTTCATAAGGTACATGAACACATTACAAATAGTCCATGCTTATAAATATGATCAATTGCTCTTTGATAGGATAAAATAGAGCCAATGTATAATGTATTTTGTATCATGTTAATTTCAGCTTTAAACTTGGCAGTAAAACTGAAAAACTCCAGAAGCAGGCATTAGATTACTAAGGAATGTCTATGGATCATGTAACCATACCTGCCTGCAGTAACCTAACAAATGGATCAACCCCCTCAAAATATAAGTTCCTAGAGTAAATATCACCAGCAAACCAAGTACCATGGGGTAAATATCATCAGCAACTCATTCTGAACTAGCCATATCGAAGCAATGGTCGAGAAAGCACACTTCCTTACTCCATTTCCTCATAAGCTTAGGAAGTTTGGCGTGTCCCACACAAGTCTCACTAACTTCTACAGATGCGCTGTAGAAAGCATTTTATTGGGATACATCACTGCAAGGTTTGGGAACAACTCCATCCAAGATTGCAAGAAATTGCAGAGATTGTGGATGCAGCCCAAACCATCATACAAACCAACTGCCCTTGACTTCATCTAATCTTCACACTGCCTTGGTAAGGCCATCAGCATAAGCAAGGACGAGTCTCACCCCGGACCCTCCCTCTTCTCCCCTTTCCCATCAGGCAAGTTACAGAAGTTTGAAAACACATATCAGATTCAGGAAGTTTCTTCCCAGCTGTTAACAGGCAACTGAACCATCCTATCACCCACTATTGGTCCTGACCAATCATCTATCTCACTGAAGACCCTCGGACTATCTTTCATCACACTTTATGACTTTATCTTGCACTAAATGTTATTCTCTTTATCCTGTACCTGTATCTATGGAGGACTTGATTGTAAGCATGTATAGACTTTCCTCTGACTCGAGAGCACCCAACAAAAATGCTTTTCACTGTGCACATGACAATAAACTGAACTAAAATAATCACTGACAGAGGAGAAAACACTCCTCCTACTCTTTCAAATATCTTATATAAGTATGTATATATGTATGTATATGGATTCTTGGGCTGGCGGCTCAGTCATTCAAGCCTGTCGGCTGGCAGTTGACTCACGGCTATTCCTTGAAATTCCATTTCAAGCAGGGTGCAAGGCCACCAAATTCAAGTGCAGTTTCATACCATTTCAAGCATGGTGCAAGACAGTGAGTCGTGTCCTCTCCCTCCTCCATCTTGCAGAGACTGAGCCACGCCCACACTTCTGGGTTTTATAGTCCCTCCCCCTCCCACTAGAAGGGGTGTGGCCTTCATGGCGTGGTTGACAGGAGAGAGAATCACAATGTTTTTTAAACACTAATAACTCTTTTATTTTTTATCAATGGGACAAATCCTCGGCACCTGATGAGCAGAGGGGGACTCTGAGTAAGATGGCCAACAATCACAGCTGTACATGGTAGCGTTTTTTCTAAAATCAATATAAAGCGCAAACAGGAAGTGGTCAAGATTAGACTTTTAATTATATAGAAGGCAAGGCAACTTTACTTAGGCAAGGCAACTTTAATTAGGCAACACAGCTTTAGCATTTCCAAAACAAAGGCAACACAGCTTTAGCATTTGCAAACCAAAGGCAACACTGCTTTAGCATTTCCAAACCAAAGGCAACACAGCTTTAGCATTTCCAAACCAAAGGCAACACAGCTTTAGCATTTCCAAACTATATTTTCAAACCACATTAAGGGCACTGACAGGTCAGTAAAATCACTCACAGTTTAGTAGACATGTGTTCAGTGTTATTCACAGCTCAGACTGAGAGACATGACCCTCTCGCTCCCCCCATCTTGCAGAGACTGACTGAGGCACTCAACACTTCCGGGTTTTATAGTCACTCCGGAAGGCGTGATCTTCTGGAGAGAGAATCTCAACATTTTTTAAACACGAATAACTCTTTTATTTTTCATCGATGGGAAAAATCCTCTTGTCCTGTGCAGCGGAGGGGGACTCTGAATAAGATGGCCAAAAATCACAGCCGTACCGGGCAGCGTTGTTTCTAAAATCAGTATACGGAACAACAGGAAGTGGTCAAAATCAGACTTTTAGTAATATAGATTTCAGCAACATAACTTTGGATTACATCTATTTTAACACATTAATAGATGACAAGGCTGATGTACCAAGAGCAATGATTAACATTAGGGAATATAATATTGTTGCTATCATGAAAACATGTTGAAACAAGGGCAGGATTTACAATTCAATGTTCCTGGGTGTCGGGTTTACAGGCTGTAAAAGCGAAGGTGGGCCATGTAAAAGAGCATGTGGCATTGCAATATTATAGTGTAGTTGATATGGTCTACATCAGGGGTTCCCAACCTTTTTCGTCCCGTTTACCCCAGGCAACGTTAATAGCACATAACAATGTTATTTCACTTACTTATGAACAACTAATGATGAACAGATACCGACCGGTATACCAGAACCAAACACAGTCAGTCAATGAGAAAAAATATGTACAAATCCAGATTCAACACATTTACTCCAGGTTGGGAACTCTTGGTCTACATGGAAAGTTAGACCTTTGATAAGATCCCACATGGAAAATTGAGCCAAAAGGCTAAAGCCCAAGAGATCTGGGTGAGTGGATCGATTAGATCTAAAATTTGCTTTGGGATAACAAGCAGAGGATGATGGTTGAAGATCATTTTTGTGAATGGATACCCAGGACCAATAGTGTTCTATAGGGATCATTGCTGAGACCCCTACTGCTACACACATTTATAATCTGGATGTGAACATGGGATATATAATTATTAAGTACACAATGAATGGTGGAGGTGATGACTGTGAGAAGGGTAGTCTTTGGCTACAGATCAATTTTGATGAGATAGTAGAATGGCAGTTAGAAATAATTCTGACAACTGTTTACATTTTAGAAAACTAATAAGACTAGGATATACATAATGAATGGTAGGATCCTAGGAACAGATGGACCTTGGTATACATATGGGATACCCAAAAGAAGTAGCACAGGCAGATAAGGCGGTTAAGAATACTCGTCTTCATTTACCAGGGCTTAGAAAAGACCAACTAAGTTATGGTACAGCTGTATGAAATATTAATTTGGGCTGCATTTCAGTCACCACAATAATAAGGATGTTATTACACTCCTGGACAGGGGTCGGCAACCTTGTTCTGCATAGGGACCAGGCCGCATGTCTGTGGCGGGGCATTAATGGTCTATGGATGGCTTACACATGGATCCTGCCCCCATCACGCCCCAGATGGCAGGCATCAAATCACGTGTTCATATAGATCACGCCCCTTCGAGGACGCCTAGTTACGGGTACTCACGAACATGGCGCACCTATGGACCATTGCCTTGGCTCTGCCCTGAAGGCGGTGGCTCAAATAACACACTCACTAATCCCCGGCCTATTGACAACCCCGATAATGAAACCCCGACACAGAAGGTGCGTGGCCGTGCCGGCAGCTTTGCGCAGGATGTGATACAGCCAGAGCTCGGCCACGCACAGCGCTTGGTGGCTCCGCCATCGCAGGCTTCCTTGCATCGCCAAACCTGGGTGCCGCGACCTCAGGCCCGGGAGAAGGAGCCTGGCCTCACGCAGGGCGATGGGCAGCAGGATTGAATGCATCTTTTTCAGTGTTTCACCTGATCTTCGGTCCGAAAATCACCTTCCAGGCACCAGAGATGACGGAAGACTGCGGGCCGGACTATTACGGGAAAAAAAAACGCCTGCGGGACAAATGATTTTGGGTTACAGGCCGCTGGTTGCCGACCCCTGTTCTAGGAGATGCAGAGATTTAGTGAGATGCTACCTGGGATGGAGCATTGCAGCTCTGTAAAGAGAATGGATAGGCTGAATTTATTTTCCTTTAAGTGGTGTAACCTTAGAGAGAAATTATTGAGGTGCATGAAATTAAGAAAAGCAGATAGGGTCGATACTAAGAAACTCCTGGAAAATGGGATTGGTATACTGTATATACAGTGCCCTCCATAATGTTTAGGAATAAGACCCATCATTTATTTATTTGCCTCAGTACTCCACAATTTGAGATCCGTAATAGAAAAAATCACATGTGGTTAAAGTGCACATTGTCAGATTTTAATAAAGGCTATTCTTATGTATTTTGCTTTCAACATGTAGAAATTCCAGCTGTGTTTATACATAGTCCCCCCATTTCAGGGCACCATCATGTTTAGGATACATGGCTTCACAGGTGTTTGTAATTGCTCAGGTGTGTTTAATTGCCTCCTTAATGCAGGTATAAGAGAGCTCTCAGCACCAAGTCTTTCCAATGCCTTTGGAAACTTTTATTGCTGTTTATCAATTATCACTACGAGGACAAAAGTTGTACCAATGAAAGTCAAAGATGCCATTATGAGACTGAGAACCAAGAACCCTCCACTCCGCACTGGACCACTTGGACAACAAAAACTCATGTCAGGCTGTTATTCATTGATTACAGCTCGGCATTTAACACAATCATCCCCTCCAAACTGGTTACCAAACTCGCAGAACTGGGTCTCTGCGCATCCCTCTGCAACTGGATCCTCGGCTTCCTCATCCACAGACCACAGTCTGTTCGTATTGGTGGAAATGTGTCAGCCTCGATAACAATCAGCACGGGAGCACCTCAAGGCTGCGTGCTCAGCCCCCTGCAGCCCCCTGCTGTACTCACTCTATACCCATGACTGCGTAGCAAACCACAGTGCGAACTCCATCATCAAGTTCGCTGACGACACCACTGTTGTGGGGCGTATCACTGATGGGGATGAGTCAGAATATAGAAGAGAGATCGAGCAACTGTCCATATGGTGCCAGCGCAATAACCTGGCCCTCAACACCAGCAAAACCAAGGAACTGATTGTGGACTTTGGAAGGAGTAGGAGGGGGACCCACAGCACCATTTATATCAACGGGTCGATGGTTGAAAGGGTCACGAACTTCAAATTCCTGGGCGTGCACATCTCTGAAGATCTTTCCTGGTCCGAGAACACTAACGCAATTATCAAAAAAGCTCATCAGCGCTTCTACTGCCTGAGAAGATTACGGAGAGTCGGATTGTCAAGGAAGACTCTCTCTAACTTCTACTGTTGCACAGTCGAGAGCATTCTGACCGGTTGCATCGTGGCTTGGTTTGGCAATTTGAGCACCCTGGAGAGGAAAAGACTACAAAAAGTAGTAAACACTGCCCAGTCCATCATCGGCTCTGACCTTCCTTCCATCGAGGGGATTTATCGCAGTCACTGCCTCAAAAAGGCTGGCAGTATCATCAAAGACCCACACCATCCTGGCCACACACTCATCTCCCTGCTACCTTCAGGTAGAAGGTACAGGAGCCTGAAGACTGCAACAACCAGGTTCAGGAATAGCTACTTCCCCACAGCCATCAGGCTATTAAACCTGGCTCGGACAAAACTCTGATTATTAATAACCACTTTCTGTTATTTGCACCTTACCATTTTATTTATTCATGTGTGTATATATTTATATCATGGTATATGGACACATTTATCTGTTTTGTAGTAGATGCCTACTATTTTCTGTGTGCTTAAGCAAAGCAAGAATTTCATTGTCCTATACAGGGACACATGACAATAAACTCACTTGAACTTGAGAATAAACTGTTAAGACAACCAGCCAAACCTCAGGCTTACCAAAATCAACTATTTGAAACATCATTAAGAAGAAAGAGAGCGCTGGTGAGCTTACTAATCGCAAAGGGACTGGCAGGTCAAGGAAGACCTCTACAGCCGAAGACATAATACTCTCTATAATAAAGAAAAATCCCCAAACACCTGTCCGACAGATCAGAAACACTTCAGGGGTCATGTGTGGATTTGTCAATGACCACTGTTCGCAGAAGACTCCAAGAACAGAAATACAGAGGCCTCAATGCAAGATGCAAACCACAGGTTAGCTGTAAAAATAGGATGGCCAGGTGACAGTTTGCAAAGAAGTACTTAAAAGAGCAATCACAGTTCTGGAAAATGGTCTTGTGGACAGATGAGACAAAGATTAACATATCAGTGATGGAGCAAAGTATGGAGGAGAGAAGGAACTGCCCAAGATCCAAAGCATACCACCTAATCTGTGAAACACGGTGGAGGGGGTGTTATGGCCTGGGCGTAAATGGCTGCTGAAGGTTCTGGCTCACTTTTCATTGATGATACAACTGCTGATGGTAGTAGCATAATGAATTCTGAAGTGTATAGACACATCTTATCTGCTCAAGTTCAAACAAATGCCTCAAAACTCATTGGCCGGCGGTTCATTCTACAGCAAGACAATGATCCCAAACATACTGCTAAAGCAACAAAGGAGTTTTTCAAAGCTAAAAAATGGTCAACTCTTGAGTGGCCGTCAATCACCCGATCTGAACCCAATTGAGCATGCCTATTATATGCTGAAGAAAAAACTGAGTGGGACCCCAAACCAAGCTTAAGATAAAGATAGCTGCAACACAGGCCTGGCAGAGCATCACCAGAGAAGACACCCAGCAACTGGTGATGTCCATGCCATGGATCGCAGAATTCAAGCAGTCATTGCATGCAAAGAATATACAACAAAATACTTTACTACTTAATACATGACTACTTTAATTTACATGACATTGCTATGTCCCAAACATTATGGTGCCCTGAAATGGGGGAGACTATGTACAAACACTGCTGTAATTTCTACATGGTGAAACCAAAATGTATAAAAAGGCCTTCATTAAAATCTGACAATGTGCACTTTAACCACATGTAATTTTTTTTTCTATTAGAAATCTAAAATTGTGAAGTACAAAGGCAAATAAATAAATGATGGGTCTTTGTCCCAAATATGACGGAGGGCTCTAGTGTAGGTACTAGATGGCTGGCATAAACAAAGTAGGCAGAAGAGCACATTTCTGTTGTCTCTGACTTCATATATTTTAATGTTAACTGCATACCGAATATGCACGAGTATGTTTCACAATGTTAATACTGTTATATAGTTTGATCGGATGTAAAATCAAACTGAATAATGTACATGAATCTGATAATTAACATTATGTAATAAAATATGATCATCTAGAAGATAATTCATTTAAACGTTTAATTCATTTAAACAGCGTAATTATATGAGCTTTCAGGTACAATGGGCACGTCCCAAAGAGGCCTTAACAGCTCTAGTATTCCCAGCCGGTCACATTCCCCACTGAACAGCGTTGGACGACACTCACCGACACGCAGGGACTGGAGGAAGCGCTCGGAGTGGGAGAACGCTGCACCGTGACCAGGGCCATCCTGGTGGCCTTTTCGAGAGGAGCGGAGAGGAAAGGGGCTCAGGTTCGGCCGAGGCCCGCGACCGACCGACCGACGGACGGACGGCCGACCCGCTCACCGCCTCCCTCCCTCCCTCCCTGCGCCTCTAGAGCCTCCTCGCACTGGAGTTGGGGAGGTGCGGAGCGCGAGCGCCTGGTTGGGCGGGACAATGGACGCACGAGCTCGAGCTCGAGCGTGGGGCGGGACGGAGCGAACGGCGAACGGCGAACGCGCCGCGCGCACACGGAGGTGGAGGGCAGGGCCGCACAGTTGCGATGGGAGGGACCGTCGAGAGACACACATCGATAGGAAAGTTTGCATGGAAGCCTGGCTTCACTTAAACACGCAAACCGAGGTACAGAGAACGCGAAAGCGGCTCGTTATTTGTGCCTCTTTTCACCGCATGCAGCGACGGGTCTGGCAGGTTCCACCTGTGGAGAGAGTTAGAGAGTGAGAGAGTACGTGAGCCGTGTCCAAAATGGTGGTGCTGAGACAGATTACTCTGTGGAGGGTATCGACATTTCGAGTGGATGTTTTTAGTAGAGGGGTAGTCTAAGAAAATAGGGCACAGCCTCAGATTAAAAGGATGTACCTTTAGAATGAAGATGAGGAGGAATAAGGGAGTTCGGTATTCTGAAAAACGCAAGGAATCATGGGATATGTCAAAGATTGAACACTATAAATATAAATTGAAGAAAGCGCAGTAGATTCAGTGAGTATAGTTTGTGTCCGATTTGTTTTGTCGTTTTTCAGTGGGGGGGAGACGAGACTGGCACTAAACTGGGCTGCGCTGCGGGCGATCTTCAGCCCGGAGTTGGAGCTGGCCAGGACTCTGGACTTGGGGCTGGGCGAGGAGGTTACAGCTACTGCCAGCACCACCAACAGCAATAGCAGCTCCAGTGGGCGCCTGGCCTGCCCAGCCCATGGCTGGCAGGAGCCCGTCCGCAGACTCTCCGACCAAGACAATTCCAGCAGCAGTGGCTCCGAGTCGCCCAGCCAGCCGGCGACTCCCATCTTCAGTAGGATCTTGGTGTCGGACTAAGGGGAGGGGGGTGGAGATGGAGGGATGCCGGCCAACCCAGCGGGAAAGGCAGAGCTGAGCTGGAGCCAGCGGCTGCATGTCCGGGACCGCCCCGCCGGCCCAGGGCCACCCCGGACACGGACGGGATGCCGGGAAGGGCACGGGGACAGCCAAACAGCAACTCAACAGCATCCGCAGCGACGGGGAGCCGACAGCGACCCTGATGATGGATGAAATGCAAGCCTACATGCAATGCAGCACTACCGTTGCAGAGACTGTTTTATAGCTAGTGACTAATGACCTGGGCATGCGCAGTCGGAATACCAAACTCGCTTATTTCTTTAACTAGGGGTAAATCTGTGGAATTCACGCCAGAAACGGTTCTGGAGGCCATCATTGGGTACTTTTAAAGCGGTGATTGGTAGGTTCTTGATTAGCAAGGGTGTCAAAGGTTACATGGAGAAGGCAGGAGAATGGTGTTGAGTGTGAAAAGTTGATCAGCCATGATAGAATGGCGGAGCAGACACTATGGACTGAATGGCCTAATTCTGCTTCTATGTCTTAAGAACATAAGATGGAAAGGCGAGCAGGCCAGTCAGCTTCTTTGCAAAACTCAGTAATATGGGGAGAATCTTAAGATACAGAAGATCTGAGAATAGGGTCAAGAAAGTAAATAATACTGGGTCCTGAACTCAAGCCCTTTAATCACTCCCATGTTCTAATCATAATTTACTATCATGCCATCAATTCCTCCGCTTATCAGTGACACTCTCACCTAACCGCATTCTGAACTTCAATGCAGAGTTTACCATAAACCCCACTGTCAACAGTGTTATTGTTTGACAAACCAATCTCTGTCATGCAGATACACAAAAAATCTGGAGAAACTCAGCGGGTGCAGCAGCATCTATGGCGCGAAGAAAATAGGCAACGTTTCGGGCCGAAACCCTTCTTCAGACTGGTGGGGGGGTGGGGAGAAGAAAGGAAAAAGGAGGAGGAGCCCGAAGGCTGGGGAATGGGAGGAGACAGCAGGAGGGCTGAGGAAGGGGAGGAGACAGCAAGGACTAACAAAATTGGGAGAATTCAATGTTCATGCCCCCAGGATGCAGACTACCCAAGCGGAATATGAGGTGCTGTTCCTGCAATTTCCGGTGTTGCTCGCTCTGGCCATGGAGGAGACCCAGGACAGAGAGGCCGGATACGGAGTGGGAGGGAGGTCAGGGTGGTTATTGCGGACCGAGCGGAGGTGTTCGGCGAAACGATCGCCCAACCTCCGCTTGGTCTCACCGATATAGATCTGCTGATATCTAGAGCAGCGGATGCAATAGATAGGTTGGAGGAGATGCAGGTAAACCTCTGTCGCACCTGGAACGACTGCTTGGGTCCTTGAATGGAGTCGAGGGGGGAGGTAAAGGGACAAGTGTTGCATCTCTTGCGGTTGCAAGGGAAAGTGCCCGGGGAGGGGGTGGTACGGGAGGGGAGGGAAGAATTGACAAGGGAGTTATGGAGGGAGCTGTCTTTGCGAAAGGCAGATATGCGGGGAGATGGGAAGATGTGGCGAGTGGTGGGGTCACGTTGGAGGTGGCGAAACTGACGGAGGATTACTTGTATGTGATGGCTGGTGGGGTGAAAGGTGAGGACTAGCGGGACTCTGTCCTTGTTGCGAGTGGGGGGGATGGGGAGAGAGAGCAGTGTTGCGGGGTATGGAAGAGACCCTGGTGCGAGCCTCATCTATGGTGGAGGAGGGGAACCCCCGTTCCCTGAAGAATGAGGATATTTCAGATGCCCTGTGTAGCGGAGGTAGAGGTCGGGGATGGGGCACTGGTACGTATTGAACAAGGATTGCTTGACGTAACCGACAAAGAGGCAGGCATAGCTGGGGCCCATGCGTGTGCCCATAGCTATGCCTTGTATTTGGAGGAAATTCAGTCTCTATCTTGCAGAGACTGAATGTCCATGGAGCATGTTCTCAGTGCTAAATATCAAATGGTCTCCTCGTATTATCTTTGATCATATTTCTCCAGGCTCTACCTTCACTGTATGTACCCAGTTTATGGGAGGTAGTTGAGATGCTGCCCTTCTCACAAGATGATCATGGTAAAGGAGTTGGAAAAGCAAACACCAGTAGAGTTCCCTAACCAAAAGCTTAGGATTAAGTCTTGTAAGTCTTATCATAATCAATACCATCGGAAAAACAAGTACAAGCCAGCATTCTTCATCGATCATGGGCACTTGCAAAATTTTGTGACTCAGACCATGACAGGCACTAAGAACTCCTGAATCGATCACCACCAGGTTGCCAATGTCATCAAATGGTCATTGGAATAGACATCATGCAGCATAAAATTAGGGTTGAACAGACGCAAATATCCTGCAAAGAAAATTCTTCTCGGTAAGGATCATGTGGATAACTCAACAATTTCCACTCAACAGGGACTATAGCATGGCCTGGCCTGCTGTGGTCCACTACAGTTAGTACCTGTGAAGATGCTTTTGGCTTCATTACCAGAAAACTGCAAAAATGTCTTGATGAAAATGACTAGGTACAGGAACTAATAATTGTAAGACATTAATGGATCGCAAATACCATTATGTGTCAGAAAATAAGAACCCAGAGCAACAGGCAACAAAAAAAAACTTGTGACCCAGAACAACAGATGATGGGTTGAAGGAAAGCAACCAACCAATTATAATATGCATGGACTCTTCAGTACAGTCAAGACTATGACAACACGCCAAAGGACCCATCTCGATGTGAATGAAGAATTAACTCGTCGAGAACAGAATATTAACCAGAAAGAGCACTTCAAAGATATTCTTAGCAAAGCTGCATTTGGGACAAGTGACCTTGGTTCTGTCCTGCAGCACACCATTCACTGTAATTCTGGCACTATCCCAGTTTGAAAAGGATATTGGAAAGGACGGTCAACAACCTGAAATCAATAAGGCACCTGAAAGAACAAATTCATGCTGACGGATGAAAAAGTGGCAGGGAGGTATTTGTGGCATTAATTCATGACCTTGTTGCCTTCATCTGGGAAAAGGAGGGCATGCCAGGGGAATCTCAGAGATGTTGTAATCATGACCATCCTGAAGAAAGTAGCCAAGTCTGATTGTGGTATCTGCCTGGAGGTTATTTGGAAGGAATCTTCTTCTTAACCATCACCTCGCAGGGAATGAAGAACTACTCTCACTGTTGCAATGCCTATTCTGTCCATCAAGCAGTACAATAGATGTGATCTTTATCATAGTTTGACGTTTTAAAGTAGATGCTTGCGACAGTGGTCTTACTTTAGACCAAAGTCATTCTAATTTCAGTCAAAGGGTTTAGAATGCAGATAACACGTGAAAATGTGCACATTCAATGGCCAAGTTCCCATGTCATTGTTAATGCCTTCTGGAAAACATATAAAAGGATAGGCCTCATGTTAAATATCCAGAAGACAAAGGTCTTCCACCAATTTGTTTCCAATGCAGAACACCAATCCCTCAACAGTTCCCCAAAGACATACTAATTTTTTTCATATTTGTCACATGTCTCAAAACCTCTTGGTGAAGACAGACATCATTAACAATTTTCACAACAAAATCAAGTGTGCTTTTTTTACCTTTGGTCAATCGAGGTAAATTGTGAGTGGGGCCAAGATCTCAAATCCGGCACCATGTCCACAAAACATCAACGATCTACTGTTGCTTCAGAAACATGCACTGTTTTCAGTATGGCCTTTTAAGTGCTGGAGGAGTCTCACTAATAGTGTCCACATAATCCTTCAAAATCATTTGTCAGTTAAGTGCACCAACATTAGTGTAATCTAATTTGACTATCTTCCCCTATCTATGTCTTTCATGATCTTCTGTATTTCTATTGGGTCATCTCTCAGCCTCAATCAAGGGAAAATAATTAGCTGTTCAAGAAGGAACTGCAGATGCTGGAAAATCGAAGGTACACAAAAATGCTGGAGAAACTCAGCGAGTGCAGCAGCATCTATGGAGCGAAGGAAATAGGTAACGTTTCGGGCCGAAACCCTTCTTCAGACCGAAAATAATTAGCTAGCCTGTCCAATCGTACCCCATGATAAAAATCCTTCAATCCAAACATACCCTGATGAATCTCCTCTGTACTTACTCCTGCACAATCACATCCTTCCTCCAGTTTCCTTTCGACCAGAACTAAACACAATATGCCAAGTTCAGTGCGTTGAATCATAATGTATCGTTGAAACATAATGTTGCAACTTTTATATCCTATGCCCTGACCTATAATGCAAGCTTGCCATATTCTGTCTTCCCCACCCTAGTGACCTGGGTTGCCACTTTCAGGAAACAATGGAACCCAACGTCTCTGCTCATCATTCTTTAAAGCCGTAACGTTTATTGTATATGTCCTACCTCATTTACTTCCCAAAATGCATCATCCCGCAATTGCCTAATTTAAATTCCATCGGCCTCTTTCCACTAATCAGCATCCTGCCATGCCTTGGACATCCTACCTCGCTATTCACATCACCAATTTTCATGTAACCCGCAAGTTATTTTTCATACCTCCTACATTTGTATCCAAATTATTAGTATATATTATATGCAGCAAAGGATGCAGGACCAATCTCTGGCACACCTCTTGTCACAGACTTCCAAACAGAAAAACATAATTCCATCACTGCGGTCCTATCACCAAACCAACTTTGAATCCCATTAACCACTTTGCCTTGGATCCCATGTGCTTTAACCTTCTGGACCAGCCTACCATGCAGGTCCTTGTCAACTGTCTTATTAAAGTACATGTAAACAACATCTACTGCCATGCTTTCATCAGATCTCCTTAGCTTTCTCATCAAAAAACAAAAATAAGACAAGATTTTCCCCTCACCGTGCCATGCCGACTATCCCTAGTTAGCCTTTGCCTGTCCGTATTAGCAAACATTTTCTCTAATAATTTCCCAACCGCTTCATAAGGCTCACTCGCGTGTAGTTATCTGGCATATCCCTATTCTTCTTAAATGAAGGGACAATATTGGTTATCTTCCAATCTTTAGGTGCATGTAGCTGACGAAAATGCAAATATTTCCAGGCAGCATAGCCCTCACTGAACTCACTATCTTCCATGTCTTTCTCCTTGGTGAAAACAGACAAGAAACATTCATTTAGGAATTGCTCACATCCCCTGACTTCACACATTACCCTGTGGTCCCTAATGGGATTCCCTCTTTCCCAAACTGCACTCTTGCTCCTAATGTACTTCTCATCTGCAAAGCATATTTCATAATATTTTTTTGCTTTCCTACATTTCTAATTTCCTTATAAGTTCTCTCATACCCTCTATGTACCTCAAAGGGACCTGCTGGATTGTAGTTCCCTACATCTGTCACCTGCCTCTCATTTTCTGTTCAAACATTTAATAACCTTTATTCCCTAATCTTACCATCTTTAATTTTTACCCTTACCAGAACATGCTAACTCTCTTTTATAAGATGCCTACTTGCCAGATGCTGTTTTACATGAAAATATCTACTTTTGCCAGGTCCTTTCATGTGTCTACCACAACCTTTGAACCGCAGCTTATCCCTTTCCACAATAGCCTGTTGTGTTAATAAGTTTCTAAAAGCATAATGCCTGATTCAATAAATAGATAAAAATGTGTAAATCAATCAGTCTCAGAATCCAGGGTGGAAGGTTGGCTATTTTCTCAGAAAATATTTATTTTTTATCCCTTGTTCTAAGAATACAATCCATATAAGTCATGGGCATACAACCTCTTGAGACTGCTCTAACATTCAGTAACGTTTTAATTAGTCCTTTACCGCAAGTCCAAATTCTTGTTCAATCTCCATTTCCCTTAAATAAAAACAAACTAATGCAGGAGTTAGCAGGCCAGGTTGCATTTTGTAGAAAGAAACAGAATGAACATTTCAGGTCAATGATCATTTGCTTTGATTTTCTTAACATGCAAAAATCTCAGTATTGAACACACATGTGAGAATTCCAATGATTTACATAATTTTCCTATACATTTACTGGATTTGAACATGCCAGCAAGGTCAGAATTTAATGTCTGCTCCTGATTTTTCTTGAGAGGGTGAATTGCTTCTTGAACTGCTTCAATTCCTCTTCCAAAGAATTCCCATAGAGTCAGTGAGGGAGCGCATCTATTTATACAGATAGACATAGAGAAGGAATAGTGACAGATTCCTACAATGTGTATTTTAGAGAGGAACTTGCAGGTAATGAAATTCCATCGCACCTGCAGGTTTTGTTTTACTTTATTTTAAAACATTTCTTAGAAAGTATACTCAACACAAAATTTACCTAATTCAGCAAAAAATTATAACAGCGTAACAATTTTTTCCAGTTTAATCATAAATCAGTTATAATGGAAAATGGATTTTAAAAAATCATGCACTATCCTATATCAGTTGTTCTGCTGATCTTTAAATGTAAAAAAAAAAATTGGATATACATATCATGTGGCTCCATTGTTCGGATATCCCCAAAGTACATTCAATGTTTACTTCTGACGTGCTGACACTTTTAATATGTATTGGTAATATGTGTACTGTACGACATTCAAAATAGAAAATAGTCTGTTCGGCTGCACTAAAGAAGATGGAAGGTTATGCCAATTTTGTGGTTCAAGATGAAATTAAGTATTAGACAGCATGTAGTAAAAGAGGAGGTATCTCGGTATTAAAAGGTGGAGACTTACTACAATTGCTACAAGAGTGGACCCTGAGGATTGAAATCGCATTATTGTTTAAAAAGGAAGGGGTAAGCAAAGCAATTGCAAGCCCTTTAGCATAATATCGGTAGTGGCTAATTATTGGAATTCATTCCAAAGGACCGAATAAATCTTCATTTTTAAAAGATGCAAATCAATCAGTAACAGTCAACATGGAATTGTAAGGGAAAGTTCTATCTTGTTGAAATGTTTGAGCTAATACGAAAGGTCAATGAGGGCACTGTATTTCTGAAGAAGGGTCCTGACCCAAAACATTACCTATCCATGTTCTCAAGAGATGCTGGCTGTTCTTTTGTGTAAAGCAACATCTGGAAATCCTTATTTCTGCACTATATTTGGTGTAAGTTACATAGGATTCAGCAAACCCCTTGATAAGTTCCTATATGATAAACTATTCAAGAAAGTAAAAGCTGATGATTCGGTTGGGTTAGGTTAGAGGTACAGCGAGGAAACAGGCCCTTTGGCCCACCGAGTCCGTGCCAGCCAGCAATCCCCGTACACTAACACTATCTTACACACTAGGGACAATTTACAAATATACTAAGCCAATGGACATACAAACATGTTCGTCTTTGGAGTGTGGGAGGAAATCGAAGATCTCGGAGAAAAGCCATGCTGGTCAAGGGGAGAATGTACAAACTCCATATAGACAAGCACCTGTCATTAGGATCGAAACCAGGTCTCTGACGCTGTAAGGCAGCAACTCTACCGTTGTGCCACTGTGCTGTCCAAAATACAGGGGCAAATGTAATCCCAAACCAAAGAATAATGATTGTTGGATTTTTTTCTGACCAGAAAGCTGTACCAATGCATTTTCATTGCGCTTGGCATTTGGTCCTTCACTGTTTGTAAAAATATATCAATTATTTAGATTCAAATGTACAGTTTATAGTCAGAAGAAAAGTTTTAAAACTGTAGGAACATCTACATAGTTAGGACAGTTGGGAGGAAAAGTGGAAAATTAAATTCAATGCGGTGAGGTGTGAAGTAAGACAATATACAACAAGTGAGAAGACATTCAGTGGGGTGAAATCCATGGGGACCTTGCATTCTTTATCTACTGATAAAGTCTGAATCTACTGATAAATGATGAGTCTGAAGAAGGGTTTCGGCCCAAAACGTTGCCTATTTCCTTCGCTCCATAGATGCTGCCGCACCCGCTGAGTTTCTCCAGCACTTTTGTCTACCATTCTTTATCTACAGATCCTTAAAGATAGCAAATCAGGTCAATAAGGTGGTTAACACAGTATGTTGGATGGTTTTCTTTATTAACTGAGACCAGTTAAAATAAGTGCAGGGAGATCATTGTTAAACTTTTACATAGCAAGTTTAATAATAAAAAGTGAATCTATTCCTCTTGGCAGAGAGAGGTCAAAAACTGTGATTGTACATTTAAAACCATTGGTGGAAGGATTGGTGAGGATAGCGTTGAAAAATATAATTGCATCCAGAAGTTGTTTGGGTCTAGAACTCTGCCTGAAAGCCTAGTAGGTAGGAGCAGAAAACTCATCAGATTGAGAAAGTATTTGATGTGCCTTAACCTCGAGAATACAGACAGGTTGGGTTGTAATGTATAATCAGGTTGGGTGGCTCAGGCACAGTGGGCTGAATGTCTCCTCCGTGTCATAAATGTTCTTGCAGTGCGTTTGAAGTTAAGTCACCTCTGTTATGCAGAAAACATGACAGTGAATTTGCACGCTAATAGTGCAATCAACAAGTAATCAGTTGTAACAATGTTCTTTACAAGATATATTTGAACAGGACACCAGAGCCTCCTGAATCAACAACTTTCTAACTTAGAGATGAGACCAGTTCAAGTGAACTACATCTAACACGATGTAAACAGCCAGGGGGTTTCATATTCATGACATTGCAAATGAGTTGGTTAATGATTAGTGCATGTGTTACTGTCGTAGGACCGAAGGTCAAAGACTTTGTTCTGATCACCAATAGTGTTATCTGTCCTACAGCCGAATATTTGAATCATTTTCCTTTGTTTCTTTTCAGGAATTAGTTGGACAACATTGCAGGACAGAAATGCGTGTTGCTGTGATTGGAGCTGGAGTAATTGGTTTATCTTCAGCTCAATGCATCATTAATCGATTTCAACCCACAGTCAAGCCATTAACTGTCATCGTTTATGCAGATACTTTTACACCAGATACTACAAGTGATGGAGCTGCTGGGTTTTGGCAGCCATATTCACATGACGAAGGGAAGCCGGAGGAAGTGTAAGAAAAATCTTTTTTGAAATTATAAATAGATATAAAATTATACAACAAATTGCAATTGAATTTTTTTAAAGTATATACTATGTATCTGACACTTTATGTTTTGCTTTCTTTTATTTCCTCTTCCTTCATTCTGAAAGTGCAGCCTTTCTAGCTCACGTTATCGTGTGCATGAGCAACTTTTTGACAGATTATTCTTCATCAGAGAACATAAATGGCAGATTTGGAAGATAAATGACAGATTATTGATTTGGAGGAGAACACAGGTGGCAGGACTAGTAAGTTTGCAGGAGACACAAAAATTGATAGCATAGTGAATAAAGTTGTCTAAGGTTACTGCAGGATATTGATTCATGGGGAGATTGGCAAAGGGTGGCATACGGAATTTAATTCAAACAAGTATGAAGTTATACTAGGACATACACGATGATTGGAGGCTCTCTGGGGATGTTGTTGAACAGGGTAACCTAAGAGTACAAATGCATAGTTAACTGAAGGTGGCAACACTACTAAACAGGGTGATGGTGAAGACATACACACAAAGACCTGGAGTAAGTCAGCGGGACAGGCAGCATCTCTGGAGAGAAGGAATGGGTGACGTGTTTAAGAAGGAACTGCAGATGCTGGAAAATCGAAGGTAGACAAAAGTGCTGGAGAAACTCAGCGGGTGCAGCAGCATCTATGGAGCGAAGGAAATAGGCAACGTTTCGGTCCGAAACCCTTCTTTAGACTGGTTAGGGATAAGCGAAACAAGGGATGTAGACGATGATGTGGAGAGATAAAGAACAATGATGAAAGAAAAACAAAAAAAGTAACGATGATAAAGGAAACAGGCCATTGTCAGCTGTTTGTAGGGTGAAAATGAGAAGTTAGTGCTACTTGCGTGGGGGAGGAAATGAGAAGCTAGTGCAACTTGGAAGTTGGCATTCTTGCCTTCATCAGCCAAGGTATTGAGTACAAAAATTGGGTCGTCATCTTATAGTTGTACAAAACATTGGTGAGGCCTCTTGGAGTATTATGTGCAGTTCTACTCACCACACTACAGAAAGGGTGTTAAGCTAGAGAGGGTGCAAAAAGATTAGTAAAATTGTTGCCTGGATTGGATGGCTTAAGGTATAGGAGAGTTTGGATAAGATGAGATTGTTTTCCTTGGAGTGACGTTGTCTGAGAGGTGACATGATAAATATATATTAAATTACGATAAGGTTGACTGCCAGAGTCTATTTCCCATGGTATGCAAGCAAACATGGCACAGTCTTTTTCCCTACCACAGGAATTGGCCTCTGGCTCCCTGTCCCAGAGGGCCTAGTTTTAAAGTGAGAGGGAGGAAGTTCAAAGGGGATGTGAGGGGTAAATCTTTCACACAAAGGGTAGTTAGTTTGGGTTGTAGTGGAGGTGGTGGTGACAACAACAGTAACAAAAATGTAAGTGTCATTTGGAGAGGCACATGATGAGCAAGGCATAGAGCGATAGGGAATTAATGCTGGCAATTGAGATTAATATAGATAGGTATGATCTCCAGCATAGAATATGGGGTGGGAGATTGCATCCTTCACGTGGTCCGCCCTGTATCGACGAATGCAATCAACCTGGCGTGCACAATCAAATAAGATCAAATAGAACAAGTTGTCCTACAACTTTAGGCTGTGCAAGCCATACACAAGAAGAAGAAACATAGAATATGGTGGGCCAGTGGACCTGTTTTTATTCTATACAACCCAATGATTCTATTATTTGATTACGATGCATATCATTACCAGATTTGATACTTATCTTGCCTTTCTAGCAGAAAGTCCCCACAGTGATCAGGAACATGAAGTCTGGTTCATTTTTATTACATTACAAGTTCCATAGCTCAGAATAACTACAGAACTTGTAATACTTCCCAATTTAAAACAAATTGCCAAGATATGAGCCAGTACCTTATGTCAGTTGGAAGGGACCATTTTTTATACTGTCATTTTTTATAAAGGACAGCCAAGCATCACTGGTTCTCTAAATAGCTATCAGGCACAATTTAATTACCTCCAAAAAGGCCTGTGATTTGAGAGTAGTTATGATAAAAGCATGAATTTCAACAAGCACAAGGGCTTTTTATTATGCTAATGTGATTCTGCTTCAAGCTTCTCAATGTGGATATTATATGGCCTGTGTCTGGTTCCCATTACATTTGCATAATCAAACCAAGAAATCTTGAATGTAATAAAATCAAATGTGTCCTATAGTGCATTGCTACATTACTGTGTGGTACTGGCTTATGGGTTCTAAAGTCCTTTTGAGAAATTTTACACTAGTTAAGTATTATACATATTAAGTGAAAGCGGGTAGACTTCTTCTTTCCACTTATGCATTACCAATTTCTCCAGCCCATAGAACTTCTAATAATAATGCAGTAACTTCTAATAATAATGGAGTAATGTAGGTAATATTTACTTCAGAGAATTCCCAGTTATTTCTGCAGATTAGGAAATATTTGTGATAATGCTTAAATTGAGCAATACATTATGTCATTTTTTAAATGTATTTTAACTGCAGTAAGTGGAACAAAGAAACATTTGATTACCTACTGAGTTATATGAATTCCTCTGATGCAAATGAGATGGGATTGTTTTTACAGTCTGGGTACAACATCTTCAAAGAACCAGTGCCGGTAAGTGTTTGTCTTGGATATGATCATGTTTAAAGTGACAGTTTAGTGCCCATAATAATTAGGCTGGCACAATGGGATTTGATCAAGACTCTGTACAGTTGAAGCTTCAATTCCCCATGTTTATCCACTTTGTGTTTTTTTGTAAATTTTGCTTCCAGTCTCACAAGTAACTGCCTTCTAATTTAGTGTTATCTGCAAACACAATGAGGACATAGCCCATATCTTCTGGAAACTCAAGATTTTACAGAGATAAAAACAATAAAATACTAAGCTGAAAATATAAAACCTAGTTATTGTCTGACTTTTTGTCCTATTAAACTGAAGTGAATGTTTTCTCATCGCATTACAGTAAAGCTCTCTTAATCCTACTGGTTCAGGGCTCTGGTGAAGCCAGACTGGCAGCATTTCCAGATTGTTGGATGTTACTAAGACCCCAACACACTTTTAAATCATCTTAATTTTAGAAATTATATATACAATAATATAATACATTTTCCAGTGAGCATGGGAAATGGGGCACTGGAGAGTTTCAGTAGAGTTTGAGTAACTGAGCTTTGGTGATGTCAAGAGAGATAGAAAATAGGGTCCCGATAAACCAAATGCTAATCCATTAGGATTTATGAATAATAGGATAGTAGATTACTTCAGTTGGTTTGCATTCATTTAAAATGAAATGAGGCTGTATTATTTCACACCAAGAAAGGGCTATGGAAAACATGGGCTTGAAGGATCACAAAATCAAGGAATAATTATATAAAATAATGAGTGATATAGATAGAGAAGACAGAAGCTTTTTCCCAGGTTATAAATGTTATAGGCCAGAGGCCATAGCTGTACGGTAAGGGAGGCAAAGTTTAAAGGAGATGTGTGCGGCAATTTTTTTTATACAGAAGGTGGTGGTTGCCTGGAATGTGATACCAGTGTGATGGTGAAAGCAGATACGATAGTAAACTATTTTAGAGGCTTATAGAAATGGATGTCCTCATGAATATGCGGTAAATGGAGGGATATGAAACATGTGCAGGCAGTGGAGATTACTTTATCTTGGCAGTACACACGTGTGGGCCGAAGGGCCTGTGCTCTACTTGTGTACGTTGTAAATGATCTTCAGTTCCAAGAAGTTGCTGTGCATAGACTTGTTTGTGCCTGCTTCTGAATGAGTTAACTTTCATTACTATATTTGACCTGGAATAATACCTACATGAACATAAACATAATTATTCTGATTAGTGATTTATTGAGTTTTGCAATAAAAATATTTAATTTGGTTATCAACCATGTATTTTATACCTTTCTTGATTCAGTATTTAGTATAAGGTGATATAAGCAATTATTTACCAGGTTGATAATATACAGTGTCCCCCATAATGTTTGTGACAGACACATCATTCATTTATTTACCTCTGTGCTCCACAATTGGAGATTTGTAATAGAAAAAAATCACTTGTGGTTAAAGTGCACATTGTCAGATGTTAATAAAAGGCCATTTTTATACATTTTTGTTTCACCATGTTGAAATTGCAGCAGTGTTTACACATAGTCCCCCCAATTCTGGGCACCATAATATTTGGGACACATGGCTTCATAGGTGTTTGTAATTGCTCAGGTGTGTTTAAATGCCTCAATGCAGGTATAAGAGAGCTCTCAGCACCTAGTCTTTCCTCCAGTCTTTCCCATCACCTTTGGAAACTTTTATTGCTGTTTATCAACATGAGGACCAAAGTTGTGCCAATGAAAGTCAAAGAAGCCATTATGAGACTGAGGAACAAGAATAAAACTGTTAGAGACATCAGCCAAACTTTAGGCTTACCAAAAATCAACTGTTTGGAACATCATTAAGAAGAAATCGCAAAGGAAGACCTCCACAGCCGATGACAGAAGAATTCTCTTAGAAAGAAAAATCCCCAAACACCTTTCCGACAGATCAGGAACACGCTTCAGGAATCAGGTGTGGATTTGTCAATGACCACTGTCCGCAGAAAACTTCATGAACAGAAATATAGAGGCTACACTGCACGATGCAAACCACTGGTTAGCTGCAAGAATAGGATGGCCAGGTTACAGTTTGCTAAGAAGTACTTAAAAAAGCAACCACAGTTCTGGAAAAAGGTCTTGTGGACAGATGAGAAGAAGATTAACTTATATCAGAGTGATGGCAAGAACGAAGTACGGAGGAGAGAAGGAACTGACCAAGATCCAAAGCGTACCACCTCATCTGTGAAACATGTTGGTGGGGGTGTTATGGCCTGGGCATGTATGGCTGCTGAAGGTACTGGCTATTTATCTTCATCGTTGATACAACTGCTGATGGTAGTAACATAATGAATTCTGAAGTGTATAGACCCATCCTATCTGCTCAAGTTCAAACAAATGCCTCAAAACTCATTGGCTGGAGGTTCATTCTACAGCAAGACAATGATCCCAAACATACTGCTAAAGCAACAAAGGAGTTTTTCAAAGCTTAAAAATGATCAATTCCTGAGTGGCCAAGTCAATAACCAAGTCAAATACTGAAGGGGACTAGCCCCCCAAACAAGCATAAGCTAAAGATGGCTACAATACCAAAGAAGACACCAATATGTATAAAAATGACCTTTATTAATAGACAACATAGAAACATAGAAATTAGGTGCAGGAGTAGGCCATTTGGCCTGCACCGCCATTCAATATGATCATGTCTGATCATCCAACTCAGTATCCCGTACCTGTCTTCTCTCCATACCCTCTGATCCCTCTAGCCACAAGGGCCACATCTAACTCCCTCTTAAATATAGCCAATGAACTGGCCTCAACTACCCTCTGTGGCAGAGAGTTCCAGAGATTCACCACTCTCTGTGTGAAAAAAGTTTTTCTCATCTCGGTTTTAAAGGATTTCCCCCTTATCCTTAAGCTGTGACCCCTTGTCCTGGACTTCCCCTAAATCGGGAGCAATCTTCCTGCATCTAGCCTGTCCAACCCCTTAAGAATTCTGTAAGTTTCTATAAGATCCCCTCTCAATCTCCTAAATTCTAGAGAGTATAAACCAAGTCTATCCAGTCTTTCTTCATAAGACAGTCCTGACATCCCTGGAATCAGTCTGGTGAACCTTCTCTGCACTCCCTCTATGGCAATAATGTCCTTCCTCAGATTTGGAGACCAAAACTGTACGCAATACTCCAGGTGTGGTCTCACCAAGACCCTGTACAACTGCAGTAGAACCTCCCAGTTCCTATACTCAAATCCCTTTGCTATGAAAGCCAACACACCATGCGCTTTCTTCACTGCCTGCTGCACCTGCATGCCTACTTTCAATGACTGGTGTACCATGACACCCAGGTCTCGCTGCATCTCCCCTTGTCCTAATCGGCCACCATTTAGATAATAGTCTGCTTTCCTGTTTTTGCCACCAAAATGGATAACCTCACATATATCCACATGGGTGCAGAAGTAGGCCATTCAATGTGATCATAACTGATCATCCCCAATCAGTACCCCGTTCCTGCCTTCTCCCCATATCCCCTGACTCTGCTATTTTTAAGAACCCTATCTAGCTCTCTCTTGAAAGCATCCAGAGAACCCGCCTCCACCGCCCTCTGAGGCAGAGAATTCTACAGACTCACCACTCTCTGTGAGAAAAAGTGTTTCCTCGTCTATGTTCTAAATGGCTTACTCCTTATTCTTAAACTGTGGCCCCTGTTTCTGGACTCCCCCAACATCGGGAACATGTTTCCTGCCTCTAGTGTGTCCAAGCCCTTAACAATCTTATATGTTTCAATGAGATCTCCTCTCATCCTTCTAAACTCCAGAGTGTACAAGCCCAGCTGCTCCATTCTCTCACCATATGACAGTCCCGCCATCCCGGGAACTAACCTTGTAATCCTACGCTGCACTCCCTCAATACCAAGAATGCCCTTCCTCAAATTAGGGTCCAAAACTGCACACATAATCCAGGTGTGGTCTCACTAAGGCTCTGTACAACTGCAGAAGGACCTCTTTGCTCCTATATTCGATTCCTCTTGTTATGAAGGCCAACATGCCATTTGCTTTCTTCACTGCCTGCTGTACCTGCATGCTTACTTTCAAAGACTGATGTACAAGGACCCCCAGATCCCATTGTACTTCCCCCTTTCCGAACTTGACGCCATTTAGATAGTAATCTGCCTTCCTGTTTTTGCTACCAAAGTGGATAACCTCAAATTTATCCACATTAAACTTCATCTGCCATGCATTTGCCCACTCCTCCAAGTCACCCTGCATTCTCATAGCATCCTCCTCACAGTTCACACGGCCACCCAGGTTTGTGTCATTAAAATCTAACAATGTGCACTTTAACTACATTTGATTTTTTTCTATTACTAATCTCAAATTGTACAAGGCAAATAAATAAATTATGGGTCTTTGTCTCAAGAATTATGGAGCGCACTGTAGATACTTTGGGATTCACATCTGATTCTGTAAGTTGTTAAAATGGAGCAAACAAAAATCATCCAAATGTTTGTGCTATAAAAGATAATCTGCGAAGAAATTCATTCTGTTCTTATGAATGGATCAACATTTGATGAGTTAATGTGATATAACTGCTGATAATTTAACTGACTGTCATTTATTTTTTAATGTATTAATATATTTGCAAAAGAAACAAGCAGAGTAATTTAATATTGACATTCAAGAATAATTTCATCAATAATTAATGAGGTTTGATGTTTGCATTTGAATACATTGGCCAAAATCAAAAAGATATATCTGGTGAGGCTACATCAAGATTGCTGAAAACTCCCAGCAAATATTCAAGAAATGTACATTATCAGATCACACTAATTATGAACATACATTTGAATAACAGACATAAACAGTAGGCGCAGGAGTAGGCCATTCGGCCCTTCGAGCCAGCATCGCCATTCACTGTGATTGTGGCTGACCGTCCACAATCAGTACCCCCGTTCCTGCCTTCTCCCCATATCCCTTGACTTCACTATTTTTAAGAGTTCTATCTAACTCTCTCTTGAAAGCATCCAGAGAATTGGCCTCCAGAATTGCCTTCTGACACAGAGAATTCTGAGACGTACTTCAAACTGATTATAATTTACGTAGTCCTGTTTGGGTTAGATAATGGAATGGACATTCTGATGATAAATAGCACTACGTGTTTCAGAAGCGGGTAGACAGATCACTGACTAATACGATGTTGTCATATTATCAATGTTAATTTGATGTGTAGCTGAGATTTGTAGCAGTGAAAATCAAAAAAAATAACTTTTAAGAGTCTGAGAAATATGCAAATAACTTTCTTTCAATCTTCTTCTTAGGACCCATCCTGGAAAGATGCTGTTTTGGGATTTAGACACTTGACAACAAAGGAACTCAAACTGTTTCCTGGATTTAGGTATTTTTTTGCACCAAAGTTTCTGAACCAAGATCTTCACAGACAGGGGTCTCACATTTGGCTCTGTTCCTGGAATGTAGAAATTCAATCCAGATTTAAAATGTTCCGTAACTAAACTTGGCTATTAGTGCACACTTAAAGGAAATATTTCTGTCCCCAAATGACCAGCATGGAATGTTAAATTGTTGCATTAATCTGCATAAGTGCCATGAATCAGTTTTTATACAGTCAAGGTTATCATGAAATTAAAACTGGTTGACAGGGAGACGGAATAAATTGAAGATTCTCATGTGACAGGTGATGAATAGCATGGATCAGTACTTGGCCTCAGGTACTCACTATATACATTGATGATTTGAATGAAGGAAACAAATTCATATTTCTGAAATAAAGTGCTCAGCATCTGTGGAAAACAAAATATAGATAACAAGTCTTGTCTGAGTCCCAACTTTACAATTGGGAAAGAGAGAAAACAGGTTAGTTTTGAGTGACAGGGCAGGTGAGGGGACGGATGGGTAGAACAAATGGAATATCTCTATGGTGAAAGTAGACACAGTGCTGGAGTAACTCATCGGGTCAGGCAGCATTTCTGGAGGAAAAGGAATGGTGGCACTTCGGGTCAGGACCCTTTTTCAGATTTCAGACTAGCAGTCTGAAGAAGGGTACATATGTGAAACGTCACCTATCCTTTTCCTCCAGAGATGCTGCCTGACCTGTTGAGTTACAACAGCACTTTGTGTCTATCATTAGTATAAACTAGCATCTGCAGTTTTTTGTTCCTACATTTTATCTCTATGGTGAGACCAATTAGGTAAATGTGACAGGTAGAATCAATTCTTCTTCTTTGTGTGTGTGTTACAGTTTGCTAACAGTAAGCAAGCCAGACTGTGCTAATAGAGAGAGGAAATAGTGAGCCAAAATTACTAGATTAGACAGATGGTTTGCAGAGAGGATGTTTTCTCTGACTGGTGAGGTGCTAGAATAACAATTCATAATCATAGGAAACAGAGGTGACTGAAGTGAGGACACGTATGTTCACTTGGAGGACAGTCATCCTATGGAATTCCCTACCACAGAAAGTGTGAAAGCCAAATCATTGAATCTATTTCAGAGGGAAATAGATAGATTTCTTGGCACAAAAGTCATCAACCAGTAAGGGAGGTATGGGCTTAGTATATTAAGAAAGTATCTGTCATGGTTGCATTGAATGGTGGCGGCTATAAGGGTCAAATGACCAACTCCTATTTTCTATGTAAATAACTATGACAGTTTTGGGAAAACATTTCCACAATATAGAGATCAGTTGCACCAGCTCTTGTCTGAACTTGAACCTGAAGGTCAGCCTACTTTTATACATGTATATTTGTATATATTTAGGGTTTCTCCATGGTTTTGCATCGATGTCAAAATAATTTTTTGAACAGAAAGCTTTCCTTTATCATCTTTCCTTTTTTTGAAAATATGTGCAAGTTTAGAGTCTTAGCCCAAACGCATCAATAAATGGTACTTTAACAAGCGTTAAACATCTGTGCTCTGTAATGTAAATTGAAAACTATATCTAAGTAATTTTTTTAGCATGGTTAGACTACATTGCTCCTTAAGCTTACACACTATTCAATCATCACAACAGACAAGAGATCAGTTTTTCATTAAGCTTCCTTTGTTTTTCAGCTATGGTTGGTTTAATACTACACTGATGTTGGAGGGGAAAAGCTACCTGCCATGGATGATGGCAAAGTAAGCTATGACATTTTTAAAAACCCTGCTCAGATTTTGTTTGCCGCAGATGGTTGAGGTCGTGTGTTTAGGATGGTGCTAGTGTGCGTGGATCGCTGGTCGGCGTGGACTTGGTGGACCAAAGGGCCTGTTTCCACACTGTATCTCTAAACTAAATTAAACGTTGTGTCTTTTTTTGCAAACCAGCATCTGTAGTTACTTGTTTCGTGGATTCAGAATTGTTATGCCTGTGTTTAAGAAGGAACTGCAGATGCTGCTAAATCGAAGGTAGACAAAAGTGCTGGAGAAACTCAGCGGGTGCAGCAGCATCTATGGAGCGAAGGAAATAGGCAACGTTTAGGGCCGAAACCCTTCTTCAGACTGATGGAGGGTGGGAGTGGGGGCGGGGAGAAGAAAGGAAAAAGGAAGAGGAGGAGCCCGAGGGCTGAGGGAGAGCTGAGAAGGGGAGGAGACAGCAAGGGCTACCGGAAATTGGAGAAGTCAATGTTTATGCCACTAGGGTGCAGACTGCCCGAGCGGAATATGAGGTGCTGCTCCTCCAATTTCCAGTGGTGCTCACTCCAGTGGTGCCCATGGAGGAGGCGAGGACAGAGAGGTTGGATTTGGAATGGGAGGGGGAGTTAAAGTGCTGAGCCACCGGGAGGTCAGGTTGGTTAATGCGGACTGAGTGGAGGTGTTCGGCGAAACGATCGCCAAGCCTACGCTTGGTCTCACCAATGTAGATCAGCTGACATCTAGAGCAGCGGATGCAATAGATGAGGTTGGAGGAGATGCAGGTGAACATCTGTCGCACCTGGAACGACTGCTTGGGTCGTTGAATGGAGTCGAGGGGGGAGGTAAAGTGACAAGTGTAGCATCTCTTGCGGTTGCAAGGGAAAGTGCCTGGGGAGGGGGTGGTGGGGGAGGGAAGGGAAGAATTGACAAGGGAGTTACGGAGGGAGCGGTCTTTGCGGAAAGCAGACGGGGGGGAGATGGGAAGATGTGGCGAGTGGTGGGGTCACGTTGGAGGTGGCGAAACTGACGGAGGACTATTTGTTGTACGTGACGGCTGGTGGAGTGAAAGGTGAGGACTAGGGGGACTCTGCCCTTGTTACGAGTGGGGGGGATGGGGAAAGAGAGCAGTGTTGCGGGGTATGGAAGAGACCCTGGTGCGAGCCTCATCTATAGTAGGGGAGTGGAACCCCCGTTCCCTGAAGAATGAGGACATTTCAGATGTTCTGCCCATGTTCAGCCCAAATGTGTTGTGAACTATCTGTGGGCAGTGCCTCCACAATGCTTTTCTTTTTGGGGTCTATTGCAGCTCAGTAGCGTTGCATGAAGAGGAAAATGTTAAATAATGGTGTTTTTATTTCTCTTCCATAATGACGTGTAGATGATTAATGAAAATATAGATTTCAGTAACAAACTTTACATTTATCTTTCCTTACATTTAAGGTTAAAAGAATGTGGGGTCAAGTTTGTTGAAAAGAAAATTTCTTCTTTCCAAGAGGTACTGTTACCTAATTTTGATGCTTGTAAATAATTCTCATTATCTTAAAATGTTTTTCTGTCCAGCCTTTGTTTTTATGGATGTAGATATGTTTGAGAATATAATTTGTTTAATGCTTCTCACCACAATAGTTAGGTCCAGACTTTGATGTGATTGTGAACTGTACTGGCATCCGAGCTCAAGAGCTGCAGCCGGACCCAGAGTTGAAGTCTGCTCGAGGACAGATTATAAAGGTGACTATGTTTACTAAATACTCAGAGCTTGTAAGATACTAAGAGAGGAAATTTGCATTCTTCCTTCTCCATTTAATGAATTCTTCACAATATTTGCAAGATAGGTAGGACCAACCTTTACTTGGTTCTCTCTGGATATGATGCTTTAGTTGGTGTTATGAATTAAGATTTGAATGGTTGAATTCTAGGAATTTTTGCTATAATATATCATCAGCCAACAATATCTCTGCCCACAATATAAGCGCGATGGGAGTGACAATTTGCACTGCTCTGACAGGCAATCTGAAGACAATTGATGCAGGGAAACCTTGCGATCAAATGAATCTTTAAATTACTCTCTTTAGACTTCCTTTTCAGTTAATTAGACCAATCAACAATTATTGAATAAATTAGAACATTTTGTTTTTAAAATACAAACATAAAATTTGAAGCAGAAATTTGCTATACGGTTCCTCAAACCTGCTCTGGTATTTAATATGATAATTGATGATTTGACTTTGACCTCAACGATGTATTAACCTTTGGTCCCCTTATTTATAAAAAAACTCTTTTTAAGAAACATCCTCTTTTAAGAAAGCATCCTCTCCACATTTATCCTATGGAGACCCTTCAGGGCCTTGTATATGTTAGTCGCTCTTCAAAAATCCAGCTGATAATGCCTAGACTGTGCTACTTTGACTTATAAGACATCCTGCTCATTCTAGACATTAGTCTAGTAAACCTTCTCTGAACTGCATGCCTCATAATCTTTCCCTAATTAAGTAGACCAATACTACACAATGCACTCCAGATGTGACCTCACTAATGCCCTATACTGTATAATTGAAACATATATTTTCTACTTTTGGATTCATTTCCCCGGGTGATAAATGATAACATTCTGTTAGCTTTCCTAATTACTTGCTGTAATTGAATTTTAGCCTCTTGCAAATTATGCTTTGGAAACCTAGATACCTCTGCATCTAAAGTCTGAGACTTCAGAATAGACAGTTTTACATTTTTAGACATTATACTCCCTATTGTCCGATCTTTGTGCTCACTCACTTTTCTCTATATCTACTTCTTGCTTCTACTTTCCTGCCAATGTTTGTGTCATCTACAATGTTATCAGATTTGGTACCTTCAGCCAAACCATTAATATAAATTGTAAAAAGTTGAGGCTCTGTCACTGATCCATGTCCTACCGAATGTTATACTGTACCACCCAGAAAATGACCCATTTATCCTCATTTACTCTTTTGCTACCAGTTTGAAACATAGGAAATTGAGAAGTAGCATTATCACTGCTAATGGACTTGCTAATTTGAAAAGTACAAAAGTCCATTGTGGAGTAGAACCAAGTTAAGAATACTTCGGAGTCAAATTATCTTACTCTGGAGATTTGATCAGCAACTTCCCGTCACAATTCGTGCTTTCATGAAACATATGCTGAAAGTATTTGTGATGACATTGTTCTTAATGCAAAATTATTTTGCAGCATTGCTAGGAGAAATGAGTTCATATGGTTCTGAAGTGCATTTGTTTTTTGGGCACTGCCAATCCAACCATTTCTTAATAGTGCTGCTTGTTCTGTAGTAGCATATTTTAGAGGAAACCTCTTTCAGCTGCTCTCGTTTGATGCTTGGAAATCGGCTCAGGTAGGTCCCGTTTACCTACTTGTTCTTCTCTGGCCCAACATAGTCCTGTGACTCTCACCCAACTCATCCAATGCAATTCTAAAGAAGGCACACCAGCACCTCTACTTCCTGAGGAGATTACGGAGAGTCGGTATGTCAAGGAGGACTCTCTCAAACTTCTACAGGTGCACAGTAGAGAGCATACTGACTGGCTGCATCGTGGCTTGGTTCGGCAACTTGAACATTCAGGAGCGGGAAAAAATGCAGAAAGTTGTGACCACTGCCCAGTCCATCATCGGCTCTGACCTACCCACCATCGAAGGGATCTATCGCAGTCGCTGCCTCAAAAAGGCAGCCAACATCATCAAAGACCCACACCATCCTGGCCATACGCTCATCTCTCCGTTGCAATCGGGAAGAAGGTACAGGAGCTTGAAATCTGGAACATCCAGGTTCAGGAACAGCTACTTCCCCACAGCCATCAGGCTATTAAACACAACATCAAACAAGCTCTGAACAATAACTATCTATTATTACTATCGCACTTTATCTGTTTATTTATTGTGTGTATATATATATATACAGTCTATGGTATGTAGGCACACTGATCTTTTATCTCTTGTTCTGTATTACGTTTACATATTCCGTTGTGCTGCAGCAAGCAAGAATTTCATTGTCCTATCTGGAACACATGACAATAAAACTCTCTTGACTCTCTTGACTACACCACAACCAAATTCAACTTGCATGCTCTAGTTCAGTACATGCCAGCATCAAATATTTACTCCAACCCCTTTCCAACCCAAAAACCTTTCCTCCTTGCCCCAGACTCAGGCTTGCTTGCATTCCGTTGCATGCTGTGAAATTGTGCAGCATGCAAAACCTTGCGGAATAATAATCAAGCAGCCTGTAACATTTGAACCGCATCCTTTTCTATTTTTTTTAAAGACAGACCAATAGCTAGAATAGTAGATGCTGCACTGACTAATGAGCTTTCCATAAAGTCATAGAGAGGTACAGCGCAGAAATAGTTCCTTTGGTTCACCCAGTCCATGTTGACCATTAAGCATTCTTTCTTGACACTAATTCTTCCCTAACCCATTTTATTCTTCTCAACTTTTCATCAATCCCATCCCCCCCACTTACCTCTACATTAGGAGCATTTTAGATTGGCCAGTTAAGCTTTTAGAACTGAAGAAAACCCACATGATCACAAGAATCAGGTGAAGAATGTGCAAACACCTCACAGAAAGCACTGAGGTCAGAAATGAACCTGAGTTGCTAGGCTGCGACTCAAACAGCCCCAGAGAATTTCTCGGGCAATGTTTCTAAAGTTTGTCGATGCTGTAAAATGGTTTTGAATTACTTAATATAGGAGTTATTTAATTTCTCACCCGTTATTTTTTTTTTAAATCAGGTTTATGCACCGTGGATGAAGCACTTTATTGTCTCACATGATTTGAAAACTGGGATTTATTCTATGCCATATATTTTACCAGGGTAAGAATAATCAAAGCACCTGATTGCTGCAAAGGTAATCATGGTGAAGATTGATGATCAACATGTTTGGCTGATTGTAGAATATAAGAATGTTCCAATTATTCTTAAGCCTTGAGCTATCTGGAACTGTATCCCTAATGCCCCTGTCCCATTTAGGAATCCTGAACGGAAACCTCTGGAGACTTTGCGCCCCACCCGCAGGTAGTGGAAAGTCTTACCTTCCACTACCTGCAACCTCCGGCAACCACCTTCAACTAGCATCACAACCGGCTTCGACTAAAAAATTACCGATTTTTAAAACGGCAACATATTTTTAGTCGCGGCCGGTTTTGAATTTTTTGAAATAATCGCCGGAACATAGAAGAAGCGGAAACCACTTTCGACCATTAGGGAGACTGACAAAAACCTCCGGGAACCGCACGGAAACCTTGGGTGGGGCACAAAGTCTCCAGAGGTTTCCGTTCAGGTTTCCTAAGTGGGACAGGGGCATTACTCTTTCCTCTTGTGCTGCATTAAATTTGGTTGCAATCCCCTCTCCTTTCCCTCAGGCTCTGCTGCTTCACTTGTTTTATTTTATTCTGCTCTCTTTGTTGCTTATGTTAGAAAATAAACAATGATTAGAACATTTATTAACTGGCTATTATATCTGTAAATCCTTTAATTTAAAAACCTTCTGATTGCATGATTGTACAAGACAAAGTAATCTAATTCCCCCCGTTTTTGTTTTCCATCCACTTCTTCATAGATATATGTGAGTTTGTATATGTGATTTATTTTTTCTTATGTAATGTACCAAAGCAGCCAAGATCCCTCTACCTCTCCCATTCTGTCCTTGCACATGGAGATTCATCAGTCCTCTGCGCCATGTCTTTTCATGCAGAGTGAATGTATTCAACAAATTGCTTTAGTGCTTCCCCACATAATAAGCTCTCTATCAACGAAAATGTCGTTGGATTTGAGTCAGGATGGCACATATGAAATGAGTTTTTCCCTTTCGAAAAGAATCATGTAAATGAAAAGGTAATTAAAAAAAGTTCTAACAAACTGGCAAGTTACTAACCAAGCAGGCTCCCATACCGGAGACAGAAATGAATAAATGTGACGATTCCTCCGCATGTGTTATTCTACAACGTATGTTGTGATAGTGATTGAAAAGTAAGTTTAGTGACGTTCAGCATCACGTTCAATGTAAATAATATGTTGCTATTGTCTTGTTTCAGGAGCAAATTAGTAACCATGGGAGGAATCTTCCAACTTGGGAATTGGAGTAAGGAGAACAATCCTAAAGACCACAACAATGTGTGGGAAGGTGGCTGCAAGCTTGTACCCAGTCTGAAGGTTGTTTCTAAGGATTTAATTCAATTTGAGAGGATAATAAAGAAAGCATCACCATACAAAATAAATTAGCAGTATATGCTGTAATATGGCAAGTAGTTGTTCATTTCTTAATAGTTAAAATTCTTTACAGAATGCCAGGATAGTTGAAGACTGGACTGGTCTTCGACCTGTCCGTAACAGAATCCGTTTGGAGCGACAGACCTTCAAATCAAGACCACAGACATTTGAGGTACAATGCCAAAACAGAAATAATAATTTTCAAATGATAAAAATAAAATGAGGGAAAGAAAGTTACATAAAATTAATCATTTTCCCTCAGTGACATTTGCCTATTTTCTTCTTAACATTTCTTTAATTAGCTTACGTATAGCAGATGGTATATAGTGGTATTGCCACTTTCATTTCACTGCACATCTCGTATGTGTATGTGACAAATAAACTTGACTTGACTTGACTTGACTTGATAGTCCATCTTCTATTTGTTGTATCCACTGGAAAGCCTGAATCAATCATAATTTAATTCCTAATCTACTAATTCTAAATGTTCTTTAGCATTTCTGTTCTGGTATTAAAGTGTAAAGAAAGAACTTTCATTTTTATAGTGCCTTTCACTTTTTCAGGATGTCTCAGAGCAATTCACAGCTGAATAATTTATTCTGAATTGTTGGCAAAGCAGCCAATTTGTTTCTTCAACCGCAGACTGATAATTAGCCAGTTACTTTGTTCTAGGTGATGCTTGTTGTGGAATAGATGTTGGCTTAAATAACTGACAGTCCTTTTCCTAGGCTTACATCTGGGCTTAATTATGGTCCAAAAATCATCATATGTTAACATCAATTTATTACAGTAGCTCAGATTTATACCTGCATTTCTCCTAAATTATTACAATGGGGATGGAAGACAACTATTATTTGTTTCTGCAAAAAACAGACCTGAGATTAGTTTCCTGTGTCTTGATATTTCTATGGTTAGGTCTTGGTTTATGGAGATTCGGCAGGAAAAACTACTGTGCCTTTCATACGCACAGAAAACAGTGTGAATTAAAATGGGTCCTGAATAGCAAAGACTTTTTCACTGTTAACCAATAGTAAAATTCACCTGAATAGCAAAGACTTTTTCGTTGTTAACAAATTTTAAATATCCTGATGAAACTGTTGTGCGTTTTCTATTTATTTACATTTCAGGGATGGAATTTTCTTTCCTTTTTCCCCCTTTGGTATCCTATTTATTAATGTCCCACAATAATATTCACTTCAATTCAATATGCCAATTGATGTAAAGAGAGAGCAAAACCCTCTTCAGATTTACTCAATGTGTTTGTCTGATAGGTGATTCATAACTATGGTCATGGAGGCTATGGCCTGACCATCCACTGGGGCTGTGCCATGGAGGTATCAAATATCGTTGACAAGATTGTGCAGGAGAGGAAGCCCAGCTGGAAAATACCATCCCGACTGTAATTAATCTCAGTCACGCAGGCCATTCTGTATTCCCATGAATTCAACTTCTCCAGTGATGATCCACTAAATGATATCAAAGCCGATGAAAGCTTGGAAATGGCCATATTTAGTGCTCATGGTAAATGTTTAATATCTCATGTCTCAAATAATTCTGTTTTTAAGTAGTTAATTTTTGTGACCACATTAAGGCTCACAGGATTGATAAAAATAAATTTGAAAGTGATAATTTCTATACAATCTGCAATGTTGGGATCAATTAATGCCTCTTAAAGTGAGATATAACAGGTGAGAAACAGTGCTATTTCTATCCAATCAGTTATCTGGGTGTTAGTTTCAATTCAATTCAATTCAATTCAATCCAATCCAGTTATCTGGGTGTTAGTTTGTCCTTGCCCAACCATAAAAGTAATCCTGACGAATCGTGTCGAGAGATTAGTAGGGTAATTTAAAAAACATATATTTCAAAGTGTCATTTGCCGAAAGGAACATAAATCATAATTTGACTTTGGCAAAACTTAGGCTAAATCTATGATTTATTAACTTTGTTCTTTCTGATGGAGTTAACATCCAGTCATCTAAATGCAAATAACAAACTTTTGAACACGTTTAATAGCGTTTTACTGAGATCAGCATTGTTTTACAATTAGCCATCTCGTAATATCGTGGACAAGGAAAATGGGAGATTGAGCATCATATTTCAGTGATAAAATTCTATTAACAAAGATAATATATCACTTGCTAATACAATTTAAAATACTGCATAGACTTTATTACTCAAAGTCTAAACTGAATCAGATTGTCCCAAATGTCTCCCCTATTTGTGATAAATGTCTTCTCCAAGAAGCAACCATAACCCTTTCCTTTGCTTCCAAGGGGCAGGTATATCTCCACTTTCCTTTTTTCTTTTTTTTTCTTTTATCTCTACTTTCTTTTTGGCCACACTACTTTGGTGGTCGATGTGCTTTTTCGAGATATCTTTTCACCTCTTTTCCCTCTCTTCTCTCTCTTTTCTTTCATTTTCAGGTTATAAGGTTAAAAATGAAGCTGTACAACAATTGTATAATTTTAGATGCCGAATGTTTTATCTTTGTACAATTGCTTCTAATAAAAATAAAAAAACAAAAAAACAAAAAAACAAAGATAATATATTTCTAGTGGTTTTTTGACTGATCATTATAATAGTTCCAACAATTTTTACATTTTAAAAAGTAGAAAATCGATATATTTTTTAACATCAGGTATAAAAATTAAGGTCACAATTGAAATTCCTCCCATTACATCTTCACATTAGCAATAAGTAATTGCTAGTTATTTGATAAAAGTGAATAAATTGCTATAATATAATTGATTTAGTGATAGTTTGTTCACAGCAACAAGGAATATTGTATGATGACATTGTTGGCTTTGTGATGAGAAATAACAAATCATCCAGCTTTTTTATAGTCTTATGAATTTATAATAAATGAGTTCAATAAAATTTTAAATGAATTACAAAAATATTCTTAATTCTTAGTTCTGTTTTAGTGTTCTCCAGTTAATTTAAAATATCTTATTTACATCGATCAGAAAAAAGTTGTATTTCTGTAACGGGCCATCATGTAAACACTGCATATTGTGCAAATAATAAAATGTTCCGGATGACTGTGTGGAGAACAAGTAAATACATTCAAACACAATACCATAGTTACCTGTAGGCTGTGGACCGATAGTCAAAAATGCATCTAGAAATCAACTTTCGTGACCCATGTGACCTATATGAAATTTTGCACAGATTTAGATAAAATATAAGTCAGACCTCGTCAGTGCCAAAAGTTGCACATTAATTAATTAAACTAATTAGAAAATGAGATCGAAAAATTAAGCGCCATCTAGTGTCCAATTCCCATATTACACCATAGGGAGCCTATTTCCATGTTGCGGTATGCAGGATGAAATTTGCAGGACATGTACTCAGAATGTGCACCTTAGATAGCAATGATATGGCATCCTGGCTGAAGAAGGAAAAGAGGCTGACCAAAACTCACATGGAGACAAACATTCCTGAAGGATTTGGAAGCCCGGAACGCAAACTTATCGAGGGTGGAAGACGTTGCACATAACCGAACAGAACGACGAAAGCTTGCTGCCCAATGCACTCAACTGTGCAGGAGGAACTAAGTCCAAGTAAGTAATCCAGCCAACCATCATGACACTGGGATGGCATCAGTATCAACTCAAGCTTTAAATTTGGTACCAATTTGACTTCATAACAGATAACCAATATTCATAATCATGGTGTTCAGTGTGACTATCGACTGACTTTTAAATTCCACGTCATTACTGGTTAATTTGAATCTACTTCTAGCTTGACCCTCCACGTAGTACATCTACTTGAACATGCTTTAGAATCTCCTAGCGTATGGTTTATTTTGTGTTTCAATTTCATAGTTTAATTATGGCTCTGTGTACATTATGGCGCTGTGTATAACACACGCTCTGTGTTAGAAATGCCACATAAATGCTGTGTTATAAATGCCACATAAATTAAACTTATGGTATGATCTGAGTATAACAGTCCCACAGAATCAAGGTGAACTTTCATAATGCATCCAGTATACATTTAGATCTGTTAATGCTACCAAGGCCTGGATGAGATTTACAGTCAAACACCAAAAAGAGGGCAGATGTTAATGATGGAGAGCTCTTAGTGGCATTAATAACATTAATAAATTTTATGGGTCGGTCAACTCAGTTTTTAACTAGTTTTTGAAGTTCCAAATTATATATTTATCTTCCACCTACTTCTTTATTCTTGATACACGTTCCCAAATTAAACGTTTGTGAGCTCAAGCTTATTCCTAGAGGCTGCAGCTTGAAAAATACAGTAGTTGCCAATTTGTAAATGAAATACAAAACTGCGGGCAGATTTACCTTCAAGATCTAATTTTAAACTTTTCAAAGAATCCTCCAGCTAGAGATCTCCAGAACACTAGGGCAAACAGTTAAAGTGCCATTACTCCCAGGGTGTCAATGCTCTTATGTTCTGGAAGGAGATAAAGGAACTTATCACCACTGTTCTGTTCTGAGCAAGAGGAAGAGTTCGAACACGAGGTACAAAAAACCATGTCATTCATTTTCTTGTTACGTCGATTTTTTGCTGTGTGCATGAAAATAGTGACTGTGCTTTTAAATTCTGAGTGCTTTTGGATCATTTCAGCTATTTTAATTCCTTGATTAATAGTCATGCGAGCTGATTTAATAGTAAACATGACTACGATTTGCATATTTAATTTGCTCAATTTATCAGGCCAGCAGATCCAATCATTATTTTCCACAAATGTTCCTAATTGATTATATGTAAGTTCATGCCAGGTAGGTATACATTTATTAAGATATTCAAGCATATCATGTTAATATGTACTCAACATTAATTCTTGGAAGAGCTTTGTAATATGTTACTTGCTTTGATTAAAAACGTAACACGAATTACCATGCCCGTCAGAATGGTCAGAAAATAACCAAGTTTCCCAAAGAGAGACAATCCCAAACACTTTATATTGTTTGAAAGTGACAGGTTTATTAAGCAATCATTACATGGTACAGTATTTACAGACAAATCTTGCTAATACAAACTGATTGGCCTCGTGGACAATACTTAGTCTTGTTGCAATGGCAGGGATTCCTGCAACAATCGCCTCACATTGACATTTAATTTTGAGTTCATGTAACGTTAAAAAGACAACCTTTTGCATCTTTTATCCACACACACACATTCACATCTCCAGAGGTTATTTGAATATCATGCTTTCACATTTTTTGGTTACTTCTGTGCAATAGAGCAATGACTCACTGAAAATGTGACTGAGTGGTAACCATAAGAAATAGCTTGGACCATTTGAATTGAACTTTGTTGTATACAAGTGGTAATTTTCAGTTCAGTTGATATGGTATCTTTTTTGTTACAAGTATACAGTGACTCATGGTAATGGGAAGGAAACCATGGTTACAGTTGGTAAATAACAAAGCTTGTCTAGGTAGTGACTGGATAAATGGTAATGCATGAAAGGCTGATTCCTCTCTCACATTCTATTTTTGATTCCATCTTTAGATTCCAGTCCTTTACATGTGGCCTTTTGTTCAGCATTTCGAAGTTGCCAAGAGGGTTCTTTCCCATTTATATATATATATATAATAAGAGCAACATATTACATTTGATTTCCATCTCGTACTCACGGTGTTAATAACCAGCCCAATGGATGTATATTAGTAATGATCACAATGTTGTCTGCTTCCTGCAAGGCCATTTCTATTTTCAAGAGCCTGTTTTGCTTGCAATTAACGTGCTCTAGTTGCTCCTGGTTGAGCTGCCCGAACGGTGTGTCCTACCCACCATTTCCTGGCCCCACTCCTGCTGGCTGGATTCTTGAAGACCTCGCCCCATTGTCTCAATTGGTAGGAAGCAGGAAGCAAGTGCTGCCAATAAACAGCATCCACTGTACACTGAAAGCGTTAGATAGATTGAGGATTCCAACATGACCTGAGTGGGGAAAAAACAGGTTCTGTAAACTAAGGTAGACAAAAATGCTGGAGAAACTCAGCGGGCAAACTTAAAGCACCTTCACTCCTGTTCAAATAGCATCATGCAAGTTTTTTATAAATAAACTAGACCAACTGGAACCCGTAGCCCACATGGGAGGCGTGGTATCCCAACTCAACCCGTTCCCCAACGTGAGATTCCACCACTCCCCTCCCCCGGCAATGGACTTTTAAAAAATTACAATTGTACTTCCCCTGCCACAGCACTTCCAATTGCAATACCAATTGACCCTCACCCTCCTGGCAAATGTCGGGTGGAGGACTGAGATTCCATTCAGGTGAAAACTTGGTGGAAGCACAGAGTGTTCCTGGATTGCAACTTTGTATGGAAGTTTGTTGGAAGCTGGGGCAGCATGGATTTAACAGTAAAAATATTTTTAAAGTTGGCTTTTAAATATCAATAGCTTGTGAAATATAATATTAAAATCTGAAGGAAACTTGGACAAGACCTTTAATAGTATATAGATTATTTGCCCGTGGGATGCAATGGCAGTAGCTAAAAAACAGATTAGTATTGGAAACACAAGGAACTGCAAATGCTGGTTCACAAAAGAAAAGCACAAAGCGCTGGAGTAACTCAGTGGGTCAGGCAGCATCTCTGGTGGACGTGAATCAATGCTGTTTTGGGTTGGGATCCTTCTTTACACACCTTTCTTCAACAATTAATATTGCCAGAGACTATCATGAGCCCAAGAGTTATCATAATGGGAGACACTACATGCATTGATTTAATTCCATGTATGGAAAACCAGGTCTTAAATAGTACAAGAGGGTTGAAATAGAATGGGTGTATAAACCACGGCTACTCACTGCTCTGTGTAGCTTTCGATGGATCCAACATATTACACAATTATGCCAATAATGATATTTAATTTTATGGAGTACTAAACATTTTGAAAGTGAAATGAAACTGTTTGGTATTGGAGATGGGGAGAACGAGTGTAGGTCAAACTCTGGCTATAATTGTTGGGAGGTGATGCGCAGAAGTTAAAGATCCTGACATTAAATGGAAGTTTATGCCATCTCCCACATAAATGTTTTTTGCTCGATCTACCCAAGGCTTTCACTGGTACCATGGCAAAAGAGCAGATTCAGTTCTGTAGCGTTTGAACGGCAATCTGCAAGTCCCGAGGGGAAACTCCTCATAGTTAATTGTTGAAATTCAACAATTACGACTGTCAGCTAGAGCCGTGCAACAATGCATATTTACATCCGAATGAATGGTCTAAGGGGATGCGAGTAGGTTGAATTATGATCTACTGCGATATATTCATCGTACCTGTGCAATGAAAGGAGTGATGAGTGCTCCCACACGGGCCATCCCACTGCATGTCCCCAAGCCCAGTGCCCGGGTGGCAGTCGGGTAAACCTAAAGGCAAGAAAAAGATGGCAATTGTGACTGTTCCAAAACCCTGTACCATTCACAACCGACTGAATGAAAGGAGAAGAGGAATGGAGTGGGGGAAATTTTGACTGAGTCTGAATACATTTTGGAAACTTCATTTTGACTTTGGCTACCCCCTCTGAAGTGAAGATGTTTAAGACAAAATTGCTAATCTAATTACATATATTCAGGTGGGTAATCTGTTCCCAACTATAGTAATCAAAAAGCTATAAGCTTATCTACTGGAAACATGCCAACACTTGTTTTTATTCCCAAGTATGGAACTGAGGAAGTGGGACTGACATATGATGAAAGAATGGGTCGACTGGGCTTATATTCACTGGAATTTAGGATGAGAGGATATCTTATAGAAACATTAAAAACAATCCTTAAGGGATCAAACAGACAAGATGCAGGAAAAATAGTCCCCATGTTGGGGGGAGTCCAGAACCAGGGGTCACAGTTTAAGAATAAGGGGTAGGCCATTTAGGACTGAGATGAGGAAAACCTTTTTCACCCAGAGAGTTGTGAATCTGTGGAATTCTCTGCCACAGAAGGCAGTGGAGGCTGATTCACTGGATGCACTCAAAAGAGTTAGATAGAGGTCCTATGGCTAGCGAAATCAAGGGGTATGGGGAGAAGGCAGGAACAGGGTACTGATTTTGGATGATTGTCCATTCCTAGCTGTTTAGAAGAGGTATCCTTGAGCTTCAAGAACCACTGTAGCGATGGTAGTGACCAGTTGGCCCAAAGTATTGGAGTAACTGGGCGAGTCAGGCAGCATCCCTGAGAACATGGATAGATGATGTTTCTAGTTGGGATCCTTCTTCGGATTTGATTGGCAGATATGTGGAGCAAGTGACAAAGGTTAGAAGTAAAAAGGAGATAATGGATGCCAGATTAGGGGGGGGGGGGGGGGGGGGGGGGGGGGGGGGGGGGGGGGGGGGGGGGGGGGGGGGGGGGGGGGGGGGGGGTTTGTCACATGAATCCTTCTATGTTCTTACCTCGGGTGTATAGACATATGCAGCCTGAAAACCACCTGATATGAATGCCCTGGCAATAAAGAGGAATACTGTGAGGGTAAACCTGTAAAAAAGAACCCAGGACATGGTCATCCCCATCAGCCACTCATATAGAACAAAGATATACACACACACACCTACAGAAATGCACACAATACATCCTTGCAGCCAATATGATTCTCTATCTCCCACCATCATCAGAATTAAGCAACAACTTACAGAATAAGTCACCCAAGGCAAAGTGGGAATTGTCACATCTCCTCAGCCTTTATTTACCTGCCAAATGTCCTCTTTGTACAAAATTATTTTAGGTTCCTTAAAGAATCTTACTATACACCAGCTTCTCTCACATTTTCATGCTGGTCCTTGCAAAACAATAATCAATTCTCTTGATACCTTCACTGCTTATACACAGTCAGATTGCTTGCCTGACAATCACCACCAGGTGAGCAGAAAATTCCTCATGCTAAATGGTGGAAAATCTAAAGTTATTGCCATTAGTCCGAGCACAAACCCTCCTTATGTTTTAATTCACTTAATCAAATCTGGAAACCAGTTAAAATAGATTCAGAGAGTTTAAGACCAACTATCTGCACCATCACTGAGACGACGTTCTCATGCTTCTATAACATTGCCTAGTCTGCCCCTGTTTAAACTCATCTTCAAATGAGTGGCTTTGCTACTTCTAGACTGGACCTTTACAACTGACCCTCATTCCACCCTGAGTAAACACAAGGTCATCCAAGACTTTGCCACACATGTCCTAGTTTACAATGGCCCATTCACCCATCAACCCTTCATTTTTCTGCCTACATTAAATCCCAGCTCAAAGAGAGTTTAATTTTAAAATACTTTGTTTTATTCAAATCTTTCCATGACCCACATGTCCCAGTCAAAGAACTCTCCCATTGCCTCACACACAACAAGACTGTCTCTCCAAACCTGTCCTCTTGATTTTAATCACCACCAATCATTGAACTCCAAACGTACAAAGGCATACAAATTTCATCCTTAAAGCCTCTCTAGCTTTCAATCTCTCATTCTTCCTTAAAGATACACCATAAAACACAGAACTTAGGCCAAGCCTTTGGTTACCTAGTTCAAAATCTCTTATCTCCTTGTGTAAAATATTGCATAACAATTCCATGAACTTTCTTGGGAGAGGTTGCTACACTAGAGTTACAACACAACACAGATAACAACTGTTAATATTTTTGTTTAAAAATCACTAAACTCCAAATGTGGTCTGTGTCTGCAAAGAGAATTTTGAGTTGTGAATGCTACAGAGATCTGTCTCATAGAGCAATTTACGATAATGAATTACATAAAGTTTACATAATTGGCATATTAGCATAATAACTAAGCTTATTAATGAGCCTCCTATAGTATTGCTCGCATTGCTGCACTTGTCATGGAATGCCGATTTTGATATTTAGCCTAGAGTCTACACACAATGGTAGGGGGGCCATTATTGTAATAGTCATATAACACATCTATTAAACCAGTGATATTTACTGATATCTAATGATATTTGAAATACCATTTACTTACCCTATTACAAATCTTAAGCAACATTGCTTCCCCTTATTTACAGTATTTACATAATAAAATATTTTATGTTCTCAAACATTTATGTAATTACAAGGATATTTTGTTGTTTTTCCCCCACATCCAACTGTTCAAAGATGATCTCTCACAGTCAAAATGCCAATGGCCCACTTGTTGAATTGGCAGCTATTTGCCAGGATCTGAAAATCCTTCTGACCGGCACCAGAGCTGCCATTCAAACTAAGATTACCGTTCTTTACTATAGGGCATTTTATTACAGAACAAATGACAGATGATGAGGATATTTATAGGCAACGACGCATGCTTTATGTACAGGCGAATATTCTCTTGCGTAAGTTTGGTGCGTGTGCAGATGTTGTGAAGATGTCGCTATTTAGAGCATACTGCACACCACTCTATACTGTGCATCTGTGGTCGAACTATGGAAAGACAAGTTTGCAGAGACTAAATGTGTCATATAATGATGCCATGAGAACACTGCTCAGGAAACCTAGATGGTGTAGTGCTAGTAATATGTTTGTGGCTGCAGGAGTCAGTACTTTAGAAGCTATCCTAAGAAATCATATGTATAAATTCATTTCGCAGGATAAATGACTCTATAAATGTAATTATTATGGCCTTGTCAAACATAAGGTTTAGCATTACATGCTACGAATCCCAGTTGTGGAGACACTGGTATCGTTGTCTCATTGTAGGACATTGATCATTCATATGTTAATTCATGGTTTGTTTTTTTTAGCATAATTTTCTACACGCTACGAATCCCAGTTTTATATGTACTTTAGTACGATGAGAATAAAGGTTATTATTACGAATTGTTATAGGTACGAAAAAAGTTTATTATTATTGTTATAGGGAAAAAAATATTTAACATTCTTTTACACTTTGGTTCAAAGTAATAAATGAGCACGTGTGACTACGATAAGTTTTAATGTTGTTCCTCAAAGTGCAGTGACATCTACCCACACTTTGAGTAAAGTTACAAGCACAAAACAAAGCACGAATACCCCTGGCCACACAATACTGTGGAAGGAAAACAAGCTTTGATAAAATTTAAAAAAAAAAGTTTGAAGAATCATAAATCTTACCTCCCAACACATGCAAACAACAGAAGAGCAAAGAATGAAAAGATAAGGAAACATACAGCCATAGTCTTCTTCCGTCCAATCCGATCAATAATCCACAGAGTTATTAAAACACCTGCAGAATAATCAACATAGCCCAAGTGAATGATGTGCACAAACACTGTCAGCTCGATTTTGTCCAACAATTAGTACTCTCCAAATTAATCTTTCTTAATAGATATTCTTGCAATTTAATATTTTTCCTGTGACTGAATTCAGTAAGCTGGTTATGTCTGAAGCAAGAGAAAGCGGGTCGTGGTCACACAAAGACCCACATGGAGTGAGGGGAGAGAGGACAAGGGGTCACAGTTTAAGGATAAAGGGGAAATCTTTTAGGACTGAGATGAGAAAAACATTTTTTTACACAGAGAGTGGTGAATCTCTGGACTTCTCTGCCACAGAATGTAGTTGAGGCCACAGTTCATTATCTATATTTAAGAGGGAGTTAGGTGTGGCCCTTGTGGCTAAAGGGATCAGGGGGCATGGAGAGAAAGCAGGTACAGGATACTGAGTTGGATGATCAGCCATGATCATATTGAATGGCGGTGCAGGCTTGAAGGGCCGAATGACCTACTCCTGCACCTATTTTCTATGTTTCTATGAATTCTGATTTGTCTGATTAGCTCATTGGTGGTAGTTGTATCTCCCATTCAGCTGCTGATGATGTCTATGCCGAACATGATGCCAAATTAACATAATCCCTTCTACCTTTGCATGATCCAACAACAGTTAATTCCCTGCATATTCATATGCCTATCTAAAACCCCCCTTAAACGCCAGTATCATCTGCTTCCACCACTACCCCTGGTAGCACATTCCAGCCACCTATACACCCTGTAAAGGAAAAATTGCCCCACACATCCTTCAAAACTTCCACTTCTCACCTCAAAAGTTATCCTCTCTAGTATTTGACATTTCCACCTTGGGGAAAGGTTTCTGACTGTCTACATATGTACCATATCTATGCCTCTCATTATTTTATATTAGGTCTTTCCTCGGCATCTGATGCTTCAGAGAAAATAATCTAAGTTTGTCCAACTAATTCGTAAGTCTGAAGAAGGGTCCCAACACAAAACGTCACCCATCCATGTTCTCCAGAGATGCTGCCTGACCCGCTGAGGTACTCCAGAACGCATTGTCTTTTTTTTAAATGAATTACTTTCCAAGTTCTTACCTGGGAATTCTGACAATGTTGTCCAGAGGAGGTCTGTGTAATCGGTGGCATTCAGATACTTGCATTCTAGAGAACATCTTCCCTCAGGTTTCCTCTCGCTTGCTGCCACTTAGGTTTAAGAGAAAGAAGACCCCCTTCAGCTTATGTAGCCTAATCAAGGTGGCATATGCAGGCACTGATTTAACTTCTTTGCCAGTTTTGTCTCTTAAGATGAATAACATATTGCATTCAAATGTAATATATCTGTGCTTGTCCTTTACATAGCCACAGGCCCAATCATCCATTTTTGATTTGCAATGGGAAAATAGGGGGGAGGGGGGGGGGGGAGTTGAAGGTATACATGGAAGGTGGGACCAACTAGATGACTCCTTGAAAGAGCAAGCACAACGACACTTCTGTACTGTATTATTCAATGGTTCTATACATGGAACGGTGTATTTTTTTAATGTTATCGGATATTTTTTAATCATCAAGCATAAGTATAGAATCGAGATCTAAAATGCAGTAAGGCAAGACTAGGGGCGCACGGTATAGTTGCTGCCTTTCAGCGCCAAAGACCCTGACTGTACGGGGGTTTGTACATTCTCCCAGTGACAGCATGGGTTTTCACCATGCGCTCCGGTTTCCTCCCACACTCCAAAGATGTACAGGTTTGTAGGTTCATTGGCTTCGGTAAAATTGTAAATTGCCCCTCGTGTGCAGAATAGTCATAAAACGCTGGAGTAACTCAGCGGGACGGGCAGCATCTCTGGAGAGAAGGAATGGATGACGTTTCGGGTCGAGACCCTTCTTCAGATGGTGTTAGTGTAGAGAGTGATCGTTGGTCAGTGCGGACACGGTGGGCAGAAGGGCCCGTTTCCACGATAAATCTCTAAATATCTAAAGTCAATAGAAGTCATTCACAAAATGACCGTTGAGCTTCTAAATACAATTCATTGAAAGCAACATTTAAAAGCCATATGGACAGGTACAATGATAGCAAAGGTTTAGAGGGATAGGAGCCAAAAGTGACCAGGTGGGTCTAGTGTAGATGGGGCATCTTGTTTGGCATGAGCAAGTTGGGGCAATGGGCCTGTTTCTGAGCTGTATAACTCTATGACTCTATATTGCAGGATACAAATAAGGATGAGAGAAATAGGTGACAACTCTTAGGTTATTACTCTTAGAATAATAAATGGTGCAATTGTTGTAGAATGGAAAAGGAAGATTCGGAAGAGTGGAAATCTTAAAGCAACAAAGAGAAGTATCAATGAAACTAATACAAAATCTATAAGAACAGAATGGTGTCCTAAGTATTGGCTTATTCCAACTGTAAATTTATAAAGCTTCTTTGAAAACAATAGTTAATCTGGACGGACAAGGTTTGCTCTCTTCTCCCTCAATACAAGGCTAGTTAAGTAGTACTTAAGATGTACTTACTGCCACACACATCACCTTGCTGGAAAAGCTCTGTGGTTAATAAAACCAATCCATAATAGGAGAAAGCATTGGAAAACCTGAAATCAGAAGACGATACCTCAGCATTACTATGTACGATCACTCAGTTCAATAACCTTTCCTCCCCACATAGATTTCATAAATTCAAAATTTCATAAGTGGCAGGAGCATAATTATGCCGCTTGGCCCGTCGAGTCTACCCCACCATTCCATTATGGCTGATCTATCTTTCTCTCTCAACCACATTCTACCTTCTCTCCATAACCTCCGACATCCTTACTAATCAAGAATCGCCTTAAAAATATCCATTGATGGCCTCCACAGCCATCTGTGGTAATGGATTCCACAGATTCACCACCCTCTGACTAAAGAAATTCCTCCTCTCCTTTCGAAAGGCACATCCTTTTATTCTGAGGCTATGACCTCTGGTCCTAGACTCTCCAACTAGTGGAAACATCCTCTCCATATTCACTCTATATAGAGTCATAGATGCCCCATCTAAGATAGTCCCATTTGCCCACTTTTGGCTCATTTTCGGTCATTTGGGGTAACATAGTGCAAACGGGTAATCGATGGTCGGCGTGGAGTCGATGGGCCGAAGGGTCTGTTTCCATGCTGTATCTTGCAATGAATCAAGAGTCGTCCAGAAAGAAAACAAATGTTGTTCACATTCAGATTGTCAATGGATCCAAAAAGCCAAGAATTGCCATACTGAAGGCACAGTAGATCAAAGAAATTTAAATATGCCACGTGGGAAATCTACAGCGGGGGACAATCTACGCACGTTTGAGGAACGTAAGAGATGAAAGTCCAAGTTATTTATCAACTGTTGCCTCTAACCAGTAGATTAAAATGATTATCTTGGATCTGTGTACTTGAATGTACATTATCATTCACTCTGATAATGTTGAGACTAATTGAAATGAAAGGATTGCAACACGTAGAAACAAGGAACTGCAGATTCTGATTTACAAAAGAAATTGCCCAAAGTGTTGGAGTAACTCTGGATCAGGCAGCATCTCTAAAGATAGGTGAGTTTCATTGTTTCCATTATTGATACTAGTCATATCATTCATATAAATCCCTTGATATAGGGGTACTAGTCCTTGGATTATTATCCCAGAAATGTATCTAGTCATACAGCATGCAAACAGGCCTCTCGGCCCAACCTGCCCACACCACCCAACATGTCCCATCTACACTAGTCCCACCTGCCTGTATTTGACCCATATCCCTCTAAACCTGTCCTATCCATGTACCTGTCTAAATGTTTCTTAAATATTCACTGGAATTTAGAAGGATGAGAGGGAATTCTATAGAAACATATAATATTCTATAGAAACATATAATATAGAAGAGGTACAGGAGCATTAGCTGCAAAACCAGCAGGATGCTCCTCAGCTTCTTCCCACAGGCTATAAGACTGCTAAATGGACTTTGCCCCCTGCCAAGTATCGCGCACAAACCCCCAACCTGGACACACTGCAGCAGAGCCACTGTTGTGCCGCTGCCGATCAGAACGCCTGTTGAATGTTTAGTAGAGTGTTAAATTTGTTCATGATACATGTATTTTTTATTTCTATTTATTTTTAATGCACACTGAATGGACACTGGTTGAGCAACGTTTTTTTGTTTCCTCTGGGTATGTGAATACTCAGGAAATTACAATAAAGATATACAATACAATACGATACAATACAATATTCTTAAGGGATCGGACAGGCTAGATGCAGGAAAAATGTTCCCAATGTTAGGGAGAGTCCAGAACCAGGGGTCACGTTTTCACCCAGTGAGTTGTGAATTTGTGGGAAAAACGTTTTCACCCAGTGAGTTGTGAATTAGTGGAATTCTCTGCCACAGAAGGCAGTGGAACCAATTCACCAGATGTTTTCAAGAGAGATTTCGATATAGCTCTTAGGGCTAATGGAATCAAGGGATATGGGGAGAAACCAGGAACAGGGGCACTGATTTAGGATGATCAGCCATGATCATATTGAATGGCGGTGCTGGCTCGAAGGGCTAAATGGCCTACTCCTGCACCTATTGTCTACGTTTCTATGTTGCGATAGTGCCTGGCTCAACTACCTCCTCCGGCAGCTCGTTCCATACACCCACCACTCTCTATGTGAAAACATGACCCCCTCAGGTTCCTATCAAATCTTTCCCCCCCCTCACCTTGAACCTATATCCACTGGTTCTCAATTCCCCTACTATGGGCAAGGGACTGTGTGTCTATCCGATCTATTCCTCCCATGATTTTGTGCACTACTCTTGTCCCATAAAGTGTATCCAAGTTACATATAAAAAACTTTGATTTGTAATTTTTATTGTTCTTTTTTTTCCTGAGTTTTTGTAATATTATTGATTATGATTACATATTCCGTTGTGCTGCAGCAAGTAAGAATTTCATTGTTCTGTCTGGGACACATGACAATAAAACACTCTTGACTTGACTCTAACATGACTGATATTTACGGAAGTACCGGGACTGTACAGATCATCTTATCAAAAAAAGCACATTTTGAAATGAATGAATTTAATAGCTGAAAATCAGTCTTACCAAATGAACCATAGCAGGATAGTGGTCATTCGAAACTCTGGTGTGAAGAGGTCCTGGATTCGACCACGTTCCTCCTGTCTCAAACAAATAAATCACCAGGTTTAGTATAACGAGGGAAAGATTTGATTCACTTAATTACCGTTAAGGCTAAACTTTAGGTTTATTATTGTTGCATGTACTGAGTTACAATGGAACGCTTTGTTTTGCATGCTATCCAATCAATAGACAATAGACAATAGGTGCAGGAGTAGGCCATTCGGCCCTTCGAGCCAGCAGCGCCGTTCAATGTGATCATGGCTCATCATCTCCAATCAGTACCCCGTTCCTTCCCAAATCCCATGAATCCGCTATTTTTAAGAGACCTATCCATCTCTCTCTTGAAAGCATCCAGAGAACCCGCCACCACCGCCCTCTGAGGCAGGGAATTCCACAAATGAGATATTACTAGACGTAAATGCAATCAAGTTAAACTCAAGTACAATAGGTGAAGCAAAGGGGAAGAGACGGGATGCAGAATATCATTCTCCACACTGTGGCGCCCCAGTTCAAAAGACACAGTTCATAAGTTATAGCAGCAGAATGGGGCTATTCTCCCCATCGAGTCTACCCCATCATTCAATCATGGCTGATCTACCTTTTCCTCTCAACCCCATTCTCCTGTCTTCTCCCCGTAACCCCTGACACCTGTACTAACCTATCAATCTCTGCCTTCAAAATATCCATTGACTTGGTTCCACACCCTTCTAAAGGCAATGAGTTTCACAGAATCATCACCCTCTGAAGAAATTCCTCCGATGTCTTTTATCTATGCTCTAGTTGTTGAAATTATCCCTTTAAAATTTTTTTAAAAAAAAATGTTTTTCTACATTGAGCAGAAATATGATTTTAATAGTGCTGGTCATCCCTTACCTGCCTGGCAACTATCAGTTTTCCAAGTGGCATAGGTGCTCCATTTTCTGTAGCAATGCGCTTTAATGTAGCAAGAGCCTTCTCTTGATTCCCAGATAACACATCGTAACGGGCACTCTCTGGAAGCCACTGTAAGAAATAGAAATTATGTGATAAATTCAATATTTCTATATGACGGTGATGGTTGGACAAGCCACCTATGTCAGATCGATTCACTTGACTAACACAATTAGCTTAAAATAAATTGTTTTACTATTAACCATAATAAGGTTCTATTATCCGACTCCCCAAGAGCTGAATTTGATTGATTGAAAGGTACAGCAGGGAGGCAGGCCCTTCGGCCCACTGACTCCATGTCAACCATCACTTATTCACGTGCGTTCTGTGTTATTCCACTTTTCCATCCACTCCCTACGCACCAGGGGAAATTTACACGTCCCAATTAAACTACAGTCCTGCATGTCTTTGGGATGTGGGAGGAAACTGGAGCAGCCGGAGGAAACCCATGCGGTCACAGGGGGAACATGCGAACTCCACACGGACAGCACCTGAGGTCAGGATTAAACCCGGGTCTGTGGCGCTATGAGGCAGCAGCTCTACCTATTTCAATTAACTAAATCCTTATCCTATATATATATATTTATATAACTCCAATGGATCAAGTTAACCTATGTTCAGTTCCAATTCAAAACAAAAGCAGAGCCTGAAGACTGCAACAACCAGGTTCAGGAATAGCTACTTCCCCACAGCCATCAGGCTATTAAACCTGGCTCGGACAAAACTCTGATCATTAATAACCCATTATCTGTTATTTGCACTTCATCAGTCTATTTATTCATGTGTTTATATATTTATACAATGGTATATGGACACACTGAACTGTTCTGTAGTAACTGCCTACTATATTCTGTGTGCTGAAGCAAAGGAAGAATTTCATTGTCCTATCAGGGACACACGACAATAAACGAACTTGAACTTGAACTTGAACTAGTACATCATGTGTAACATCTTATGGTGCCCGGTTGAATTAATCCTGTTTGAATGCTTCCTGTTTCTACAGTTGATATCAGGTAACTAAACTGAGAATTGTTGACACCATTTATTGAGCACAACAAAAGTCATTTATTGTTCACCTCTTGCACTATAACAATAAACTCTTTCTTGCCCTGTGTCCAGCATCAACTACCCAAACAATGGGCAAAGGGGCAACTGTTGGGTATCTTCTTGGCCCCATAAACCAAGAATAGCTGCTTTACTGTAGAGTTGCTGCCTCACAGCGCCAAAGACCTGGGCTCTGTACGTTGGCTGTCTGTACTTGGCTGTATCTTGTACTTGGCTGCACTCTGTATCTTGGCTGTCTGTACGTTCTCCCTGCGACCACGTGGGTTTTCTCCGGGTGCTCCGGTTTCCTCACATTCCAACAAAGTGCAGGTTTGTAGGTTAAATTACTTCTATAAATTGTCCCTCGTATGCAGGATAGAAAACCCGTATACGGGTGATCACTGATCGGTGCAGATTCGGTAGGGCAATGGACTTGTTTCGACACTGTATCTCTAAACTAAACCTTAAATAATTCACTGCATTTTGACTTTCTCTTTCGCACGACTTTATTCCAGACTCAGGCTTCATTCAATCGTCTCTCCAAGTTCAAACTGCAAGCCCACTCTGAGGATCTATAGCAAAGTGTCATGGTCAGTTGATTGTTTGCTTTCTTCCCTCCTCTCCCCCCCACCCAATCTAACGTATACATTCCTGTCTGTTTTATTCACTTTGTACTTTCAGTGGCAATACCTACAAAACAAAAGACAGCAAAAATCATGAGAGGCACCGTCGACAGAATGAGCAGCCAGCGCCAACCCAATGTGGGCATCACCACTATAGCCAGGAGCACTTCAAACACCGTCCCAAAGGCCCAGAACACCTAAACATGGAAGAGATTTTCAATTAGGTACAATCCCCACACACACAGAAAAGCAGCAACCCCAGTACAATGGCTAATGGATATCTTTTTTTCCCCCCATTGTTGTGTCTCTCATTACTAATGCCCCTGTCCCACTTAGGAAACCTGAACGGAAACCTCTGGAGACTTTGCGCCCCACCCAATGTTGGGCGAGTCCAGAACCAGGGGCCACAGTCTTAGAATAAAGAGGAGGTCATTTAAGGCTGAGGTGAGAAAAAACTTTTTCACCCAGAGAGTTGTGAATTTATGGAATTCACTGGCACAGAGGGCAGTGGAGGCCAAATCACTGGATGGATTTAAGAGAGAGTTAGATAGAGCTCTAGGGGCTAGTGGAGTCAAGGGATATGGGGAGAAGGCAGGCATGGGTTATTGATATGGGACGATCAGCCATGATCACAATGAATGGTGGTGCTGGCTCGAAGGGCCGAATGGCCTCCTCCTGCACCTATTTTCTATGTTTCTATGTTTCGATGCTGCCTGACACGCTGAGCTACTACTCCAGCACTTTGTGTCCTTTAGTTTTCTCCAAATAATCACAATTTTCCAGGAGTAACTCTGAATGATCAACTGAAATAATTGACTATTATGGGAGCGAACTTGAATTTACAGCAACACGGAACACTCACCTCTATTAGTAAGATACACTTTGCCCTCGATTTCATTGGAAGAAATTCTGCGTATAATGTTACTCTGTGTTGGGGCAGCAAAGACTGAAAATCAATTATTCAATCATTCCTTTTGTACCCAAGAATCCAACACAAAACCTATAGTGAATGTACTTACGATTGTGGGACACCTCCAATCCCAAAGCCTACCAAACCTCTGAGGACAAGTATCCAACTGTAGATCGGTGAGAAGGCACTCAGTATTCCATAGTACAGTGTCCACAGTACGCTCACTTTTAGACCCTTAAATCAACACACAGAAAGATTCATAAGTTCATAAATTATAGGAGCAGAATTAAGCCATTCGGCCCATCAAGTCTACTCTGCCATTCAATCATGGCTAATCTATCTTTCCCTCTCAACCCCATTCTCCCCCCATAAGCTGTGATACCCTTACTAATCAATAACCTGTCAATCTCCGCTTTAAAAATAGCCATTGACTTGGCCTCCACAATTGTCAATGCAATGTACGCCACAGATTAACATAGAAACATAGAAACATAGAAAATAGTGCAGGAGTAGGCCATTCGGCCCTTCGAGCCTGCACCGCCATTCAATATGATCATGGCTGATCATCCAACTCAGTATCCCGTACCTGCCTTATCTCCATACCCCCTGATCCCTTTAGCCACAAGGGCCACATCTAACTCCCTCTTAAATATAAATTAAGATTCAGATTCAACTTTAATTGTCATTGTCATTGTACAGTACATAGACAACAAAACCACTCTGACTAATGAATTTTCTCCTCATCTCCTTTCTAAAGGTACGTCCTTTTATTCTGATTCTATTGTCCCTGGACCGAGACTTTCCCACTAGAGAAAAATTCATTCACTAAATTGTTGCCAAATGTCCCTTGCTGGAGAGACTATTTTGCAAATGTCAATTAACAACACTGGTGGATTTGGATCACATATTCTTTGTTGACTATAATTGTAAACTCACATGTTAATGGGATACACTGGTCACTCAGGTGAAGTACTACACATAGTGTCGGAGCAACTCAATGGGCCCAGGCAGCATCTCTGGAGGAAACGGAGTGGCGATATTTCCAGTCAGGATCCTTCTTCAAACTGACCCGAAATGTCACCTATCCAAGTTCTCTGGAGATGCTGAGTTACTCTAGCGCTTTGTGTTTTCCAACATCTGCAGTTCCTTTTGTCTGTGGTCATTGTAGTGGACTGATGCCGACTATCAACAGGATTCAGGGGCCAAGGAGAACGGTGTAGAAGCCAACATCGTTGCTAATACTCACTGTCTTTCTGCCGTACTGGTCTGATACGTTTCCCCACAGCGAAGAGCTGGACATCATTCCAATAAACACCATCTGCATTGGAAGAAGTAGGGCAACAGGCAGGAGAAATAAAGGATCAATGCGGATCCGGAACAATTTCTCAGCTGGTGGTCAATTCAGTCACGGGGCTGCGGAGCAACTCATTTACACTTCAACGAATATCATACCGAGGTTAGGAAGGCAACTTGCCAGCTTGGTAACCGCCACTCGCAGTGCAGCTGAGGTGCCAGTATACTCAGGATCATCATCTCCATGGCATCTGCCATCTAAAATGAAGCAACACATGTAACACACATTATACTGATATACTAGCAGCAAATACACAAGGAAAGTAGGGACGCTCAGACTGATAACCTGCCATTTGGCCCATCAGACCTATCCCGTCCATGGACATATCCAATCTGCCATAGAAACATAGAAAATAGGTGCAGGAGGAGGCCATTCGCCCTTCGAGCCAGCACCGCCATTCATTGTGATCATGGCTGATCGTCCCCTATCAATAACCCGTGCCTGCCTCCTCCCCATATCCCTTGACTCCACTAGCCCCTAGAGCTCTATCTAACTCTCTCTTAAATCCATTCAGTGACTTGGCCTCCACTGCCCTCTATGGCAGGGAATTCCATAAATTCACAACTCTCTGGGTGAAAACGTTTTTTCTCACCTCAGTCTTAAATGACCTCCCCTTTATTCTAAGACTGTGGCCCCTGGTTCTGGACTCGCCCAAACATTGGGAACATTTTTTCCTGCATCTAGCTTGTCCAGTCCTTTTATAATTTTATATGTTTCTATAAGATCCCCCCTCATCCTTCTAAACTCCAGTGAAGGAGTATTTCCTAAAGGATTCATCACCTAGAATCGGAGCGCTATACAATTTGAAAAGGGTCCCTTCAGCTCAACTCATCCATGCTAACCGAGATGCCCCATCCATCCTAGTCCCATTTGCTCGCATTTGGCCCATGTCCCTCTAAACCTTTTCTATCCATGTACCTATCCAAGTGTTATTTAAATGTTGTTATAGGAAGTGCCTCAACTACCTCATCTATCAGTCCAATCCACATACTCACCACCTTCTGAGTGAAAAAGTTGCCCTTCAAGTTCCTGTTACATTTTTCTCATGTCACCTCAAACCCATGGTTCTTGATTCCTCAAGCCTGGGTAAAAGACTGTGCATCACCCTATCAATTCCCCCCTCATGTCTTTATACGCCTCTGTATGATCACCTCTTAGCATCCTGCACTCCAAGTAATAAATTCCTAACTTATTCAATCTCTTCCCTATAGATAGACACAAAATGCTGGAGTAGCTCTGCCAGCATCTCTGCAGAGAAGAAATTGATGATGTTTGGATCGAGAACCTCTTGCAGGCCACGTCCAGGATAAATATCTACATTTATATCCAGCAAAAGCAACTAAAATACTTGCAAATATTACAAATCTAACCCTACATTACTTATTTATTTTAATTTAATTTTAATTTTTTAATATTTTGTTTTTTATTAGTAGTGTACATTACCATGATATAAGCCACAAATAACATCATAGATTTCCTGTACCACTTCATATTTTAAACTTTAAAACGAAGAAAGGTAAAGAGAGTTAGATAGGATAGTAAGTGCATGAGAGAGTGATCAAGAGAGACCCTTAGAAATGAAAAACTCGAAAAAGAGTTAAGAAGCAAGCCAAAGAAAAAGAGAAAAAGAAAACAGAAGATATATTAAAAGTAAAAAAAGAGAGATAAAAGGGATATACCTACTTTGTATTCTACATTGTTTATTTAACAGGCCTGGTTGGATGCCTTCCCTCCATGGTTTTAGTTATTCATTTGTAATCCATTTATATTTCTCAGCCCATACTTTTATAAACCAAAATCCTAACCTCAATAAATTCGTACTTTTTGAGGTGTGACTTACTCATTGTACAACTTACGTAGAATGATTCTACATAGGTGGTGGCACAGTAGCCCATCAGTAGAGTTGCTGCCTTTTACAATGCCAGATACCCGGGTTCAATCCTGACTACAGGCGCTGTCAATATGGAGTTTGTACATTCTCTATGTGACCGCGTGCATTTTCCCCGGGTGCTCCGGTCTCCTCCCACATTCCAAAGACACGCACGTTTGTAGGTTAATTGTCTTCGGTAAAGATGATCAATTGTTCCTAGTGTGTAGGATCGTGCTAGTGTACAGGTATCGCTGGTCGTTGTGGACAGGGTGGGTCGAAGGGCCTGTTTCAGCATGACATTAAAAATCTTTGACTTCTCTACAAAGGAGCCGGTTCTCATCTTGTGGTACAAAGATCACAGTTCTCGGTCTTCATCAATTATGCAACAAATACATCGGTATTGTCTGTGGACAAAAGAGGCGATGAGAAAAGAAAGCAAGTTGATGCTACTAACCCACGCCAGTCCAGTAAGGGCCGAGAGTTTCCACTGAAACTTTCCAAATCCAATGGCCTCGACAGCATCTTCCACCATGAACACATCTAAGAAGCAACAGAGACATTTGAAAGCTAAACATCTGTTATTTGATCTCCATTTTCCCCTTCACCTCATCTCCCATTATGTGGTTGGGTTTCAATGATGTCAACCTTCTCCTTCTACATGTGAAGTGCTGCTTATGGATCAGCTCCATAGAGGCTAGTTGCCTTATTAGTCCGCACTAAACTGCAAATGAATTATATTCAGCAGGTTGTTCTATCGACGAGACAATACATCTGAATCCAAACATCTTGGAGACAGACAACTTGGAGAAGTGCTGGAGTAACTTTCGCGGGTTAGGCAGCATCTCTGGAGAAAAGGAATAGGTGACGTTTTGGGTCGAGACCCTTCTTCAGACTGAGAGTCAGGGGAGAGCAAAACTGGAGGTATGAAAAGGCAAAAAGAACAGAGTAAAAGTACAAAGAACATGCGGCCTGACCTGCTGAGTTACTCCGGCACTTTGTGCCTTTTTTTGTCAATCAGTATCTGCAGTTCCTTGTATCTCCCATTAGTGACATTACCGTCAGTTGGATTTGCGAAATCTTTGGGCACTGTGGCTCCATCCTCCAGTTCGACTTGCTCCAGTTCGGATCGGACCCCTTCAATCTCAATCTCGTGCTCCCCAGAGCACGTGTCATCTTCTGACCTTGCACTTTCACCCGTGCGACGAAACTTGACCACTCTGGGAAACCCAACAGGCAAGGAGTCAACAGATGTTATTGTCAACAGCAACATTTTTAATAGAGGAATTGTCACAAAGACACTCATCACGGCCCAATCCTGTAACGGCAAGCATTTCTGCTAAAGCAATATTATTGAAACAACTGTTTCTTTTTAGACGAGATCACAGGCGGCACGGTGGCGCAGCGGTAAAGTTGTTGCCTTACAGCGCCAGTGATCCTGGTTCGATCCTGATTACGGGTGCTCTCTGTATGGAGTTTTTAAATGTTCTCCCCGTGACCTACGTGGGATTTCTCCGCGACCTCCGGTTACTTCCCACATTCCAAAGTCATACAGGTTTGTAGGCTAATTGGCTTTAGCAAAATTGTCCCTAACGTGTGTAGAATAGTGTTAGTGGGCAGGATCGCTGGTCGGTCATGGTGGCGGCCCGGTGGGCCTGTTTCCCCCACAGTTTCTCTAAACTAAACTAAACGCAACTAGTAAAGCCTTTTAAAGAATCAGTGAACCATCAAGACATGAAATTGAACGCCTTGGACATCAATATCAAGGGAGTTTGTCTTCCGTACTCCCAGCAAAAAATATAATTACTTTTGTTTAAATACTTCTTGTAAAATTGAGTCGGTTAATTGGGGAATAGATGAGGAGAATTCATTCGACCGATTGAAACAGAATTAATTCAGTGGCTCGCTCCAAAAGCTGAATGACTGAAACCCCCAGATAAATAACTATTGGTTATTCACATCTCCACGTTCGTTATATCCCTGGAACTGAACTACAACCTGACATGGCATTAATAATTCATAAGTTTAAGTCATAGAAACAGAAGTAGCCCATTCAGCCCATCGAGTCTCCTACTCCTTTCAATCATGGCTGATCTATCCCTCTCAACCCCATTCTCCTGCCTTCTCCCCATAATCCATGACATCCATACTAGTCGAGTATCTGTCAATCTCCACTTAAAAATAACCATTGATTTGGCCTCTACAACCGTCGGTGGCAATGAATTCCACAGATTCACCATGCTCTGGCTAAAGAAATTCATCCTCATCTCCTTTCTAAAGATACATCCTATAATTCTGAGGGCATGCCCTCTGGTTCTAGACTTTCCCACAAGTGAAAACATCCTCTTCAGATTCAATTTTTATCTAAGCCTTTGACCACGAGACAACGAAATGCATTAGACAACGAAATTCTCAAATGTTTCACCACGAGTGGCGAACAACCACGCTAAAATGTTTCACTCATTTCAATAATTCATAATCCATTGGTTTTCCTGAACTGAGTCCCCAAGTTCTGGGAAGCATTGGCTTGGGTACCAGCTCAGGTTATAAGGGAGGATTGGTCATAATCAGAGGAGCATCTAGAGACCAGGAAGCACGGTGGTGCAGTGGAAGAGTTGCTGCCTTACAGTGACCCAGTTTGATCCTGACCATGTGTGTTGTCTGTACGGAGTTTGTACATTCTCCCCTTGACTGTGGATTTACTCCAGTTGCTCCGATTTCCTCCCACACTCCAAAGACGTAGGTTAATTGGCTTCCGTAAAGATTGTAAATTGTCCCTGGTGTGCAGAATATGCTGGTGTACAGGAACGCTGGTCAACCCGGACACGGTGGGCTGAAGGGCCTGTTTTCGCACTGTATCTCCAAATTAAACTAAACTAAACTAAACCAGGCAATCGGAGCTGAAAGAAGCAGAGGAAGTCCATTACAGATGGACCTATAAATGACCACCAGCTTGCACTTGAAAAATTCCAGTGCAACTTAGATAGTAAAGATGTGGTTCTGTACACTCCAAAGTATTGAGAGGCACCCTGCCCTCCATGTATTTGGTCCCTAATTTTACATTGCAAAGGGACTTAATATCTCAGGCACACACCTGTATATCAGGCAGACTCATGTACATCAGCCACATACCTTTTTCAAGAGCGAGTTAGATTTAGATCTTGGAATTCTCTGCCACAGAAGACAGTAGAGGCCAATTCACTGCATGTTTTCAAGAGAGTTAGATTTAGCTCTTAGGGCTAAAGGGATCAAGGGATATGGGGAGAAAGCAGGAATGGGGTACTGATTTTAGATGATCAGCTATGATCATATTGAATGGTGGCGTTGGCTCGAAGGTACAAATGGCCTACTCCTGCACCTATTTTTCTATGTTTCTATACCTGTACATCAAGCAGAGTCCTGAACATGCGCAACAACATCACTAAGCGGGCTAGAATAGGCCATTCAGCCCATTCAGGCTGCATCATTACTCAATGAGTTCATAGCTGACACAAGCTTGGCTTCACTTCCCCACGCTGTTCCTCCCAGAAGTCATTTGAATGTCCATCCACATCAACCCTAAATATTTTTAATGACTCCACCGCCACAGCTCGCTGCAGTCAGATTCAGATTCAGATTCACAGTCGAGAATTCCAAAGTTTCATGACTCCCTCAGAGAATACATTACTCATCTCTGACCGAAATGGCCAACTGCTTATCCAGAACAATAGTAAGGGGAAACTCCCACCTGACAATTACACTCATGTTGCAATAAGATCACCGCTCATTAGTTTAGTTTAGATACAGCGTGGAAACTGAGTCCACACCGACCATCGATCGCCCGTTCACACCAGTTCTGCTATCCCACTTTCTCATCCATTCCAGAGGAAACCAACACAGCCACACAGAGAACCTGCAAACTCCACACAGACATCAACTGGGGTCGGAATCATACCCAGGACTCCAGCCCTGTGAGGCAGCAGCTCTACCAGCTGCGCCACGGTGTGCCCTTCTAACCTTCAATGAGAAAAGGCACCACCTTCTTATCCTTTCTTAATACATTAAACCCTTCATCGTTGGAACGAAACTTGCAGACTTTCTCTATATTGCCTTATTTGGAAGCATTTCCTTTCTTGAATATGAAGATCAAAGGTATATGCAATGCCCCAGATCCAGTCTCATCAGTGCCTCGTGCTTAAGCCTGCGTCAAAAACTATTTTTATATTTGGTATTGGTTTATTATTGGAACGTGTACCAAGATGCACAGGCAAATCATATCTAGTATAGTTTAGTGATACAACATGGAAACAAACCCTTCAACCCATGCTGACCAACGATCACCCATACACTAGTTCTATCCTACACTCTGGGGACAATTCACAGAAGCCAATTAACCTACAAACCCACACGTGGGAGGAAACTGGAGCACCCGGAGAAAACCCACGTGGTCACAGGGAGAACGTACAAACTCCATACAGACAGCACCCGAGGTCAGGATCGAACCCGGGTCCCTGGCGCTAATGCCCCTGCCCCACTTAGGAAACCTGAACGGAAACCTCTGGAGACTTTGCGCCCCACCCAAGGTTTCCGTGCGGTTCCCGGAGGTTTTTGTCAGTCTCCCTACCTGCTTCCACTGCCTGCAACCTCCGGCAACCACCTGCAACCTCCGGGAACCGCACGGAAACCTTGGCTGGGGCGCAAAGTCTCCAGAGGTTTCTGTTCAGGTTTCCTAAGTGGGACAGGGGCATAAGACAGCAACTCTACCGCTGCGCCACCATGCCATCCCTGGTCCATACCCCGTTGCCATAAGGGCCTTGTATTCCATGTAACAGCAACACCAGCTCTCTTGGCTCACAAGATCTGTTAGTCACTAACCATTTAATTAATCATTTGCTTTCTCTTCCTTCCAAACTGAATAGCTTCACATTTTCCAACATTATATTCCATTTGCCAACCCACTCAGCCTGATCTACAGCCATTTGTAATACTCCTCACAAATTGCTAACCGTTTACCTGTCTGACATCAGCAAATGTAGTCAGAGTTTGCCCAGACCCTGCATCAATGTAGATATAAATAATTCAGCCTCCAGGACTGAAAACTGCAGCACTCCATCAGCTACTGATTGTCACTCCTAAAATGACCAGCTCTCCGCAGCTTTCACCAATATAATAATGTGCACGACAAGCACAAAATGAGCTGTCAGTTCATCAGACCCTCGAATGCCTGTTAATTGGGTTCAGCCCAATTTAACTCCCTTGACGAGCCAGCGCATTCCAATGGCAATTACATGACTCACCATCATGGGTTAAGAATAGAACGAACACAATAATGAGCAGATAAGATAGATTTTCCATATGCAATATGACAATAAGCTAAACAGGTGCAGCAGCATCTATGGAGCGAAGGAAATAGGCAACGTTTCGTCCCGAAACGTTGCCTATTTCCTTCGCTCCATAGATGCTGCTGCACCCGCTGAGTTTCTCCAGCATTTTTGTCTACCTTCGATTTTCCAGCATCTGCAGTTCCTTCTTAAACAATAAACTAAACAGAACTGATATGCACCAGGACTATGCAATTTAGTTTAGTTTAGCGACACAGCGGGTAAACAGGCCCATGAGCCCACGCCGAACAACGATCGCTGTCCTACACACACTTGGAATAATTTACAATTTTACCAACGCCAACAAACCTGCACGTCTTTGGAGTGTGAGAGGAAGCTGGAGCACTTGGAAAAACCCCACATAGGTCACGGGCTGTACGTACAAACTCCATACAGACAATGCCCACAGTCAGGATTGAACCCGGTCTCTGGCGCCGTAAGGCAGCAACTCTACCGCTGCGCCAACGTGCTACCCTATGTGTAGCTTTATCCTTCCAAATGCCAATTATTCTCACTGCAAGGAATCGTACATCTCAGGTTTAAAAAGGGAGTCCCACTGGTAACATCTGGTCACGATTACATCATGATTACATCAAATTAATGCAAAGTATTCAAATTTTGGAAATAAAAATCTTTAGTGCAAGAGATACTTAGCAGGTAACTTGATTTCCATCTACTTTGCTATTCAAATTTCTGGGATAAAGTTTTTAATCTAGTTCCCAAAGATCCTTTTTGTTCTCGTCGTCCCCCCCCCCCCCCCCCCCCCCCCCCCCCCCCCCCCCCCCCCCCCCCCCCCCCCCCCCCCCCCCCCCCCCCCCCCCCTGACTCCCTCTGTTATTGGTGGCCTTCCCATGCTGGGTTCAATAATTCCAATTGAGAGAATTAAGAAGAACATAGTTAGTGTAAGGAAATGATGCTGTTGAAGTAACGATTTAAAAGAGTGGAGCGATTGTAATGAATGATAGTAGATCCCCTTCTGGGACCAGCATGCAAAGCATCGCCTGGCTTCGTGCCATCTTGTCAGGAGAACAGTGTGTCGCAGATCATATTATTATTCATAATGGTTTACCGTTTTCATGTGTACCAAGGTATTGTTTAAAACTATGTTTTCCCGGCAGATCATACCACACAAGTACATCAGGAAGTGCAAAATATACTGTTTCGGCTGCAGAGAAAGTGCAGATAAAACAAAAAAGCGCAAGGGCTGCAACGTGGATTGGGAGGTCGGGAATTCATGCTTAGGAATTGAAAGGCCTGTTTAAAAGTCTGGTAACAGAGTGGAAGAGGCTGTTCCTAAATATGGTGGTGTGTGTTTTGAACTTTGTATCATCTGCCTGACAAGCAGTTCCAGTAGTTCTTGCTTATGTTGGCCGCTTTCCCCGAGGCAGCATGAAGTGTAGATGGATTAGATGGGGAGGAGGCTGGTTTGTGTAATCGACGGGGTGCATCTATAATTTTCTTCACTTTCTGGTGGTCTTGGGCAGAGCAGTTGCTAGACCAAACTGGGAAGAATCTCAATAGGATGCTTTCTATGATGCATTTATAGAAATCGGTAAGAGTCACTGTTGGCATGCCTAATATCCTTAGTCATCTAATTATTATTGTCACATTTACCGAGATGCAGTAAAAAACTGTTCTAGACGTATCATACCATACATGAGTACATCGGGAAGTGAAAAAGAGGAAATGAGCAGAGTGCAGAATATAGTTAGAAAGTGCTGGAGTAACTCAGCAGGTCAGGCAGCATCCCAAGAGACCTGCACGGGAGACCCGACCTTTTCTTGTTGGTCTCCGTTGTCGTTGGGGCTGCAACGAGGAGTGGCCTCCAACAGGAGAAGCCGGGGACTCTGGTGCCGGCGACTCACCTCACTGTCGTGGAGCTGGCCGAGTCCGGAGCAGGTGGAGCGGTGGAGGAGCGCTGCTGCTGCTGCTGCTGCTGCTGCGGCCGACCTCCGGAGATTCGGAGGCTGCAACTGCGGGTCTAGTGGACGGCGGCACCGGGAGCCCGCGGATCCCTGGAGGGAGACCGCCTTTCTGGGCCCCTGCAACGGCGACTTCTCCCGCCCGAGTGGCGGGGTCGAAGAGCTCCTGGAGCGGGGCCTAACATCACCGCCCCGCGCGGCTTGGAATGGCCGCGGGACTGTGCGAGCGCACGCTGGGGGCTCTAACATCAAGACCCGGTGTGCGATCTCGCATCACCCGGCGTGGCTTTAATAGCCGCGGGACAATCGCCATCGCCAGCCGGGGGCTTTGACTTTGACTCTGACATCGGGGGGGGGGCGGGAGAGGGCAGTGGGAGAGATAAGTTTTTTTTTGGCCTTCCATCACAGCAATGTGATGGATGTTTATGTAAAATGTAAATTATGTTGTGTCTGGGGTCTATTTGTTTGTAATGTATGGCTGCAGAAACGGCATTTCGTTTGGACCTCAAGGGGTCCAAATGACAATTAAATTGACTATTGACTATTGAATGGGTATCATTTCAGGTGAGGATCCTTCTTCAGACTGAAGATTAAGAATATGCCATAATTCATCACATGACTAAGTCTGAAGAAGGGTCCCGACTCCAAATGTCATTTATCTGTGTTCTCCGGGATGTTGCCTGATCCAATGAGTTACTCCAGCGCTTTGTGGGTTTTTTTTTTGTTGAAAACCAGCTTCTGCAGTTCCTTGTTTCTGCAGAACATGGTGTTTGGCCCCTCAAGGTAACTTTACCTCCATCTTGTAAAACTTTTGATCTACGTTGTGTCACTATGGAAATGAGTTACCATGGTAGTAAGGAAAGGGAAACTGTAGACTCGGCCTGTCATTAAACTGGAATTTCATTGGCTGATAATAACCTGCTCATTCCTGCAAATCCTCTATTCCCCGCAGGGAAAGTAGATATTAATCCTTTGAAATATGAAAAGCTTCTTATCTGAATTTCAGCAAGGAGATTGGAGAGCACCAAGTCTAACACTGGAAGTATCTGCTGACTTTAGACTTTAAACTTTAGAGATACAATGTGGAAACAGGCCCTTCAGCCCACTGAATCTGCACCAACCAGCGATCACCACCCTGCCTGAGCACTATCCTACACACGAGGGACAATCTACCAATTTTCTTTACCAAAGCCAAAGCCAATAAAAACAGCTTTTTTCCACAAGTAGTAGCTCTACTCAATAACCAAACATCTGTAGCCTCCATTTGCTCTGGTATTTTATTTAATTCACATGTTTAATCAATAATGTTTTATTATTAATGTTTCATGTTTTATGTGTCATTCCTAACTATCACTGTATGTCATGTTGTCACTTGCGGGCGGAGCACCAAGGCAAATTCCTTGTGTGTGAATACTTGGTCAATAAACTTATTCATGCATTCATTCATTCAATCATTCATTCATTCAATTTAATTACAAACCTCTACATCTTTGGTGCATGGGAGGAAACCTAAGCACCTGGAGAAAACCCACGCAGTCACAGGGAGAGCATACAAACACGTTACTGACGGCACCCATAGTCAGGATCGAGCCCGGGGCTCTGGTGCTGTAAGGCAGCTTCTCTACCACTGTGCCGCCCTAAGGTCAGCTCCTTGGACAGGTAGATTGGTAATCCTCCATGACTGGCTAGCCAGCTTTGGGAATTAGGCATTAATATCCAGGACACTGCTTTGATCAACCAAGGAGAAAACAATCATGTCAATTAAAATGATATATGAATCTCATTTTTTTGAACATGTCACATTATTCTGTACAAAGCGGGAGCAGGGTAAGACTGCTTGACCTCCTGAGCTTGTTCCGCCATTTAATAAGGTCAAGTCTGATCTGACAGTTCTATTTACTTTAATGTAAACCCTGACTCACAGTCAGGAATCATTTATTTGGGTAACAAAAGGTTTATGTGAAACAAAGAATTTCACTGTATCTCGGTACATGTCAATAATAACCAAGATCAATGCCAATATTTCATTTAGGGTAACAAGGGGTTTTCACAGCGGTGGCAATGTCAAGGACTAGAGAGTATAGCTTTAAGGTGAGAGAGGCAATGTTTAAATGAGAGGTGTATTTTTTCCTTTTATACAGAGTTTGGTGGGTGCCTTGAACGTGCTGCCAGGGGTGATAGTGGAGGCAAATATGATAGAGGCATTTAAGAGGCTTTTAGATAGGCACAAGTGGATGGAGGGATATGGATCTCATGCAGGAAAAGATTAGTTTAACATGGCATTGTGGGCCAAAGGGCCCTTTTCTGTGTTGTTCTGTTCTATGTTCTATGCTGTAGGCTTTCATCTGCCTGTTGAAAGACCTCCGAGGATGAACATTTTAAGTGACTATAGGCAGAACCATGGTGGATCACATTAAAAACATCTCAAGGAATATGTTTCGTGACAGCTGCCAACTATTCCTTCAAGGCAATGATAGACACTTTCCTTAAAGGCATATCAGTCTGGTTTAGAAAATAAATGTCACCAATTCCCACAAAGTTGGTCTTGACACAAGTTGGTAAATACTTTGTCAGAAAAAAATCCTTCATTATTCTTACTCTTGATATGTATTGGATTCATGTTAGATTCGTTTAGTGGATTGAGTAAAGAAGTTGGGAGGTCATGTTGCAGTCATTGGCGAGGCCGCATTTAGAGTACTGTGTCCAGTTTTAGTCACCATGTTACAGGAAAGATGCTGTCGAGCTGGAAAGGGTGCAGAGAAGATTTACAAGGGTGTTGCCAGGACTCAAGGATCTAAACTATGAAGAGAGGTTGAGCAGGTGAGGACTTTATTCCTTGGAGTACAGGGGAATGAGGGGTGATCTTATAGAGGAGTACAAAAGCATGAGAGGAATAGATTGTGTAAATACGCAGAGTCTTTTGTCCAGAGTAGAGGAATCGAGAACCAGGGGAAATAGGTTTAAGGCGAAGGGGCAATGATTTAACAGCGAGGGCTAACTTTTTTTACAGTGGTGGGTGTATGGAATGAGTTGCCGGAAGAAGTAGTTCTTTAAGATAGGTACATGGATAGGATAGGTTTAGAGGGATCTGGGCCAAATGCAGGCACGTGTGACTCTTGGGCCTAACCTCCCCCCCCCCCCCCCCCCCCCCCCCCCAAATCCCCCCCCCTCGTTCCATCTGCACTTCTCACTGCCACGGGAGAGCAGGAACCACTCCCATCGCAGTCATTCTCCCCGCTACGATCTCATATCAGGCCGAAGGTATGGAAGCTTGAAAACACACCCCACTAGATACAAAAACAGTTTCGCTCTTCGCTCCATAGATGCTGCTGCACCCGCTGAGTTTCTCCAGCTTTTTTGTGTACCTACAAAAACAGCTTGTTCCCTGCTGGTATCAGCTTCTTGAATCGACCTCTCATGTGCTGAGGATGTATTCCTGATCTTCTAATTTAGCTTATTGGAAGGAACTGTGGATGCTGGTTTACACTGAAGATAGATACAAAATGCTGGAGTAACTTAGTGGGACTGGCAGCAACTCCGGAGAGAAGGAATGGGTGACTTTTTGGGTCGAGGGTCTTAATCCGAAACGTCAACCATTCCATCTCACCAGAGATGCTGCCTGCACCTTCCTCCAACATTTTGCGTCTATCCTTCCCAATTTATCTTGTTGCACTTTTACAGAATCTGCACTTTCTCGGTAGCTGCGACACTTTATTCTGCACTCTGTTTAATTTCTCTTTTATATTAGCTGTTGTACTCACATATTGTATAATTGACCTGGACAGTAAGTAAAACAATGTTTTTCACTTTATCTTGAAAATAAACTAATACCAATGTCATTTTGCAATGTCAATCACATCATCCATCCTGCCGGCCCCTGGTTCTGCAGACAAAAACATAATCTCACACAAACCTGGGAAGAAAATATCAATAGCAGAGGCAATTTGAATAGATAAATATCTCCATTGCAATGAGATCTGATCTGTGAGACATAAAGTTATGGATCAATAATGGTCATCTCATAAATGAAGATATTTTATAATATTACATCAGAAGCTGAAACAAACTTCCATTAAAGAGTGTATTGTTAAATTACCAACACACCAATAACCCCATACCATAATTGGTATCAGAGGCACACAAAAATGCTGGAGAAACTCAGCGGGTGCAGCAGCATCTATGGTGCGGAGGAAATAGGCAACGTTTCGGGACGAAACGTTGCCTATTTCCTTCGTTCCATAGATGCTGCTGCACCCGCTGAGTTTCTCCAGCATTTTTGTGTACCTTCGATTTTCCAGCATCTGCAGTTCCTTCTTAAACATAATTGGTATCAGCTTTGGTATTTAGGTAAAAACAACAATATGAAATTATGGGGTGCGACACCCGCTGAGTTTCTCCAGCACTTTTATTTTCCAGCATCTGCAGTTCCTTCTTAAACAATATGAAATTATGGTTGAATGTTGCATGAATAACCAATGAATTATATTTGCACACACTATATCCATTAAACCCTATTATTACCCAAGAACTGTATATGATCCCAAAGTTTATGCAGAATATTGTAAATATGAACTAGATTTTTTCATTATTTTTTTAAGATCATATCACCCTCAAATTATTGCTTACATCACTTTATACCTTACATGTATACGAACTACATATGATCCCAAAGTTTGTGCACAATATTGTAGTTATTGACTCGATTTTTCCATGACTTATAAGATCATATCACCCTTAATTGTTGCATACATGGCTTTGTATCTTACTTTTCTCATGTTATAATTAAGATATAGTCATTTCATTAAGAAAAACCCGCAGCAATATTTCCTTTGGTTGTAAATACACTGCAAGGCACTGGAGCTGGAATAAGGACTATCTTTTGGATATGTTATAGTATTAACTAGAAATCAATATCACGAGATCTCGTAGAACAGTGTAATGTTATCCCAAGTTTACAAAGCTATAACCATACCCTTTTAATCTCATATTTGTCAAGTATTTGAATACAGTGTCCACATTTGACAAGATTTTCTCTTGAACACTTAATCTCCTGTGGCGGGCAGAGAGAAAGCTACCATTTTGTATGTGGTCGTTTAACCTCTACTTTTGGGACTTCTCGGAAAACAATGTGCTGATCAACAGCAGCTGTAATTGGGGCTGGTTCTGCCAGACATCAGATAGTTGCCAGCTTGTACCCACCCCACCCCATGATAAAATATGTATCAAACACTCTCTCTCTTAACAGGTATTCTCAAGTAACTTTCACAGTGTATGAAGGAGGCAGAACCCTCCCACTTGTCTTTATAACCATATAATATAACCATATAACAATTACAGCACGGAAACAGGCCATCTCGACCCTTCTAGTCCGTGCCGAACACGTATTCTCCCCTAGTCCCATACACCTGCGTTCAGACCATAACCCTCCATTCCTTTCCCGTCCATATAACTATCCAATTTATTTTTAAATGATAAAAACGAACCTGCCTCCACCACCTTCCCTGGAAGCTCATTCCACACAGCCACCAGTCTCTGAGTAAAGAAGTTCCCCCTCATGTTACCCCTAAACTTCTGTCCCTTAATTCTCAAGTCATGTCCCCTTGTTTGAATCTTCCCTACTCTCAGTGGGAAAAGCTTATCCACGTCAACTCTGTCTATCCCTCTCATCATTTTAAAGACCTCTATCAAGTCCCCCCTTAACCTTCTGCGCTCCAAAGAATAAAGCCCTAACTTGTTCAACCTTTCTCTGTAACTTAGTTGCTGAAACCCAGGCATGTCCTGACTCATTGAAAAGATTATATTTGGAAACTTGGAATGCCTACATTACACTGTTCTATGGGATCTCCAATAATATTGATTCATAGTTACAACAAGATATCCAAAAATCATTATCTCATTGCCTATCCAACGTAAACCAACTTGGAGAAATAACTAAGCACCTTAAAAAGTCTTCCTTGAACTCCACTGACATGTTCAGTTGGTTATAACAAGTATTTTGTTCATTTTTTTAAATTTATTTTTTTAAATAATGATGGCACTTGGTTTCAGCTAATGTTTTAATTTGGCATGAAATAGCTTCCATCAACTAACCAAACATTGCTTTTATGAATTTTGGCAACACATATACTCCTAACACAAATTAAGCATCTCGTGCACTAAGCTATCTACAACTCAATATGTTTTGTTCAGTAAATGAAAGTATAGATGTTTAAGTGTAGCAAGCAGAGAAAGCAAGATTCTGTTATAAATATTAGCATTGCAAAATTGGGTCCATTGGTTATTCTATCGTACCAATACGATGCATTATGTGATAGATTTTAAAATATGACTTGCGGGAATAATAATTTTAATATTGCACACATTTTAAAAGACCGAATTTGCACAAATGAAAAGAGCAAGGTTGTGGCAAAGTCAAGAGTCAATATGTGTACAGATGATGCAGCACAAAGGAAAATTACTTTATGTTTTATGTTTTCAATGAGGGGGGAGGGGAACTTATTGATCCCGATGAAATAGGGATTAATGCATAAACAGAATGTAGCAAAGATTAAAGGAAAGGTCAAATTGTGATGCCTTGAGGAACCGAATAAGACTATTGTAGTTTGACAGGAATTGGAATAATTTCCCTACAGGAGGAAAAAGGGGTGCAGTCGTTCTAATTAAAATATATAAACGTCTGAAGGGAACAGACAGAATATTTGCATGGTTTTATTTTGCAGGACATGTTTTTCTGTTCTGCACTTCACAACGTCTACAATCATTTATCTTAGTTCTTTTTATCTACATTCTCAATCTAACTGCTCCCATTCTCTCATTGATCAGATAACCTTGTTTATATCTTATCTTCATGATCAGCCCAGCCTTACCCTGTCAGAGAGATCCCTCTTCCTCCATCTTCCTTGCAGCTTAATAAACCTCTTTTATCTCCTTCCTAGTTCCGCTGAAAGAGCTTCAACCTAAAATGTTTCTCTTCCCTCTGTGTATTTCCAGCAATTTCCGTTTTTATGTTAAAATAATTGCAAAGAACTATCCGCCTCTACTTGGAGTCAATGATTAATTATGGGCGAGATGATCACATTGCAAGATGATTCAGAGCACGGTAGAAGGGTTGGATAAATACTTCATTGAAGGTTGGATTTGTCGTCTAGTCCTTGGAATAGTTTTAAAAATAAACATCTCCCAGGGCAGCTATTGGAGCCACATTTTGTGTAGTCCTCTTCACTGTTCTGTTGCAACCACCTAACTTTTCAAATCAATTAATTAAAAATTAAACTATTAGGTTATTGCAACACAAGAAACTACGTCTTATTGCCACTGTTGAGGGCAATGGGAGTCAAGGGAAGAAAAGGTTGATCATCTATTTTTGCCAGGCGATTCTGGAGGCAATGATATGCTCTATCAGATAAAACATAAGAGTAAATACATATCAACATATAATAGCTGTCCCTTATCCCAGATGTGGAATATGCAATATTTAAATGTACCATCATTCAACAAACCAAGGATGCACAAAATGACTACGTGATATGATTTCAGTAAAATTGTGTTCATATATAGTGTCTATGTATCAAGATATTAGAAATTATTTCAAATGCATTCTACATTCCCAAAACAGAAAGAATGAGATCATAATTATACATTTCTATTAATATAGGTTAGTGGGTGTGTTTTATAAAGAGTTGCCATCTGAGTGTCGGTGCTTTGTACGAGATATTCCTCTTTTTAAAAACTGCTTAGTCGTATTTCCAAATCAAACAATGTTTATTTAACAATGTGAATATGTGACACACTTTATGACATTAGTACCGCCCACCAGTTACGATCTTCAATTATTTGATTTGCAATTTGGGTTTGGTGGTTGATTGGTTATTGCATGTGAACCAATCATCGTAGAAATAGTCCTATGACTGAAGTCATTTATAAAATTTGCTTGAGCAATGTTTGAATTGTGGCCTAAACACAAGGCTAATGAACATGACTGTCAGGCACACAAACATAGAAACATAAGAAAATGGGAGCAGTGGGCCACTCAGCCTACAAGCCCACCCTGCTATTCAATATAGCGATCACTGATTACACGTTTAATATTCTGCTTGGAGATCAATGTAGAAAGTTAAACTGAGACTTATTTTAAAAGAGTAGCACTAAATTTTACTTAATATAAATTAAGAAAATATTTAAGTTTGAAGCTAATAGAGGACCTCTATTATAAAATTGATCTCATATATAAAATGTGGGGCTTTAAAAATAATCAATAATTAGATAATGAGCTGTACAAATCAATAGGGCAGTCAAAGAGATGGGGGCTCTTTCGATTTCTCTGTGTCTGATGTACCTGCAAGTTTCACCACAGTAACTATTATTCATTCAAGAGGTAACCACAAGCTTTGTGTTGTCCCTGATCACAATGCAAATATCAGAATTAATTGCATTAGTGATCTGCAAAAACCAATGTTCCACGGAAATTATTTAAAATGCACCGGTAATTTAGTAACGAGTATCGGCAGCAAAATACCAGTTACAGTAAAAACAGAGGAAAAATCTATATAATACCAATTAAAGTAATTTTTAGATGCCCCGTCTTTGAATTAAGACAGTAGATTGCCCCATTTGCTGAATGATTTATATTAATACTGCAAGTATTGTTTAAAACTAGCCAGAAACAAACCATACAGCAGCTACACAAATGCCCTGTTTTATTTTACATGAAAATACTTTTAAGGCAACTGACAACAGTCATCCATCAACACGGTTGCAGACTTTCAAATGTGATTAAAGATTTTTTTTGGAATTGCAGAATGCCATAATTTATTGAATTTCAATCCATGTTATTTAGCGTCTCCAGCCAGTGATACAGTCTGAATGGGAGCTTGTTGTTTCAGGCTAGCTGGATGATGCACAGGCCCAGTGTCTATGTCGCCAACGTACAAGACCTATTCGTATGAATCGGTTTGCAAAAAAAATCAGTGTGTTTCTACTCACGGTAGATGCCGAAGCTGAAAGAGGTCTTCGTCCATGTTGGTGGGATGCAGATGGCGTATCTCCCGGTCTCATCGCTCAGCGAGTGGCAGCGAGGGCGGTCGCCGTTTACATTCTCACTAGTCGGCAGACTGACGGGGAAGAAGGCGCAGCGAGAGTCTGGAGCAGCTCCAACTCCTCCGCAGGCTCCACAGCGCCGGATAGCGGCGACGATCAAGCATCCAGCGCCAGGGACCAGCAAAGAGATTCAGCACAGCGGCGTTGGACAGCGACAGCGGGGACACTGAATAGGCGCAGCGGGTTCAGCACCGTGGGACTGGACAGCGACAGCGGGGACACTGAATAGACGCAGCGGGATCAGCACCACGGGGCTGGACAGCGACAGCGGGGACACTGAAGCGACTTGTAGCGACTCAGCGGGTTCAACACCGCAGTTCTGGATAGGATAGCGCCAGAGACCATTGGTGGACGCTAATCTAAACCCCGTCGCCAAGGTGACAGACACTACAGGAACTATGGTTTCTGAGCAAAACATGAACAGTGATATATTTCAGCACTCTAAAGAGATATTTCATTACAAGCATCTTGTAAATAATTTATGTTTATGACAACAAACCGAATGGAATCTACTATCGTCATGCCAAAAGCATGCTTCCCCATTGTTATTTGTGACCTGCATACACTGTGTATGTACATAATGGAAACACACACAAATACAAAATCACGAGAGGAATAGATCGGGTAGACGCACAGAGTCGCTTGCCCCCAGAGTAGGGGAATCGAGGCCCAGCGGACATAGTTCGAAAATATGGGGGGGTAGATTTAATAGGAACCTGGGAGGTAACATGTTCACACAGAGGGCGGTGGGTATATAGAACAAGCTGCCAGAGGAAGTAGTTGTTTTAAATGCAACGTTTAAGAAACAGGTACATGTTAGAGGGATATGGGCCAAACGCAGGCTGGTGGGACTAGTGTAGCTGGGCCATGTTGGTCGGTGTGGGCAGATTGGGCCTCTACTTCGACCTCTACGAACACTGTATAGTTCTATTTGATAGGCTGCTAAAATGTAAACTGGGTGCAGTACCATGTTAGAAACATAGAAACATAGAACATAGGTGCAGGAGTAGGCCATTCGGCCCTTTGAGCCTGCACCACCATTCAATATGATCATGGCTGATCATCCAACTCAGTATCCCGTACCTGCCTTCTCTCCATCCCTTTAGCCACAAGGGCCACATCTAACTCCCTCCTAAATATAGCCAATGAACTGGCCTCAACTACCTTCTGTGGCAGAGAGTTCCAGAGTTTCATCACTCTCTGTGTGAAAAATGTTTTTCTCATCTCGGTCCGAAAGGATTTCCCCCTTATCCTTAAGCTGTGACCCCTTGTCCTGGACTTCCCCAACATCGGGAACAATCTTCCTGCATCTAGCCTGTCCAACCCCGTATGTTCATGTCCAAAGCGGCTGATAAAGGCCAGATTGAGATTTATTTTCAGAAACACTATTGTGATTTTCAGGTTAACAGGCGGTTAGTATTTTTGGCAGAAAGAATATATCATCATTTATTATTTAACAAAATCCCGAGATGTGGCTCATCTTGGAGAACTGTCTGTTATTTTCCACCACAAGCCATTGTGTGCAAAGAGTCATGGCCCCACTTTGTTCAATGTGTGGAGGGATTTGTTTGCTGAGCTCTGGGGAAGAACTTCCAAGATTTTAATACACTAATGGTTAAATAGTCACCGCATACAAAAACATTAATTTTACTTTAGCTCAAACAATCTGTAATCCAACTGTTATTTCCAGTATTAGACCTTAGACTTCAGAGATACAGTGCAGAAATGAGCCCTTCGGCCCATCGAGTCCGTGATGACCAGCAATCAACCTGCACACTAACACTAACCTACACACGCTAGGGACAACTTAACAACTTACCAAAGCTAATTAACCAACAAACCTGCACGTCTTTGGAGTGTGGGAGGAAACCGGAGCACCGGGAGAGTAGCCACACGGTCACGGGGAGAATGTACAGGCACCATACCAGACAGCACCTGTAGTCAGGATTGAACCCGGGTCGCTGGCGCTGTAAGGCAGCAACTCTAACGTTGTGCTACTGTGCTGCACGCAGTGGTGTATTGTTATAGCATCATCAATAGGATGGTTGCAGTAGTATCATTCTCAAGTTTGTGTGGAGTGAACTGACCTGAACCAGTGCGACAGTAGGTATTCTACCCTTTGCCCCAGTACCCATGGATTAGGATGGGGGGAAATCCTGGTATTCTTCAGCCCTCCTGAGATAAGTGTGTGCAAATGGACTTCAGAGTCAATGCAGAGCTACGGTTAGAGATCACTGCTTTGGGTTGCTTTTGAAGTACAGCCTCTTGGATACAGCCTTGTAACCAGCAGCGGGGGCAATAAATTGCTGTGTAAGTTTCTGCCATCTGCAGCAAAAGGGAAATCCCTGTGGAAATTGTTCAATACAGAATCGATACAGTTCAGAAAATTGCCGAGAAGGCAAATCTATGTTATGGAGATAGGTAAGTCCATAAAGGAAACAATATGCATAAAATGTTAATGAGCCCACGTGTATAAGTGTGCTCCATGAAAGGAGCTTCTTCTTCTTATCGGGTCCACATACAAGATTAGAAGTTGTTCAGCTAGAGTTGAACACACTTCTCGGCATCTGCAAAATAGTGTCTGCCTTGCGTTTCTTGTGCGTGGTGGTGGAAAGATTGGTGGAAACAGGTGAACACTCTTTCCTTGACCCCCATGAAAGGATTCAATGGAGAGAAGCAGGTGCAGAACAGAGTGAACAAATAATGTAGGTTAGTTGTCGGAGAGAGAATGCTTCAGTTCAATTTCAGTTTTTGTTCATTGTCACGTGTACCAAGGTACAGTGAATAGCGGTTGTTGCATGCTAACCAGACAGAAGACAAAGCCCATACAGGTCACTGGGTGTATGTAGAAACTCTGTACAGACAGCACCTATAGTCAGGATCGAACCGAGGACTCTGGCGTTGTAAGGCTGCAACTCTACTGCTGTGCCACAGTTCCATCCATTCATTAGAGAGAGTTACAACTGGGATATTCCAATATATTTCCAACTGTCTCAATGGGAAGGATGATCAGAACAGTGGTGGGGGGACTGGTGTGGTCTTATTCTTCTTGTGTGTGGTGTGCACAACCTAAAGTTGTAGGACAACTTGTTCTATTTGATCTTATTTGATTGTGCACGCCGGGTTGATTGCATTCGTCGAAACAGGGCGGACCAGGTGAAAGTTGCAATCTCCCACCCCACTGGTGTGGTAAAAGGGGAAGAAAGCACAAATGGATGGCAAGTTAATTGACTGCTCCCAACCCAGCATAGATCAAGCTGCAAGGAAGCAACAGGTTCAATAGATGGCAGCAGTATACTGCTCAGTAACAGAATCTGTTCTATTTATTTCACCGTGAGGAAATTAGCAGCAATACAAATATTGTTTTACATTAATAAGAACAAAAATAACAAAAACCTCTTTCCCTCTTTTCAATAATATTCAAACTGTTGGACAGCCCACAATATGTTGCCTTCTGTTCCTCACTTCTGGATGTTCAGTTTTATGATTTGTGTTTTGGAAACTAAAGATTCATTGATTCCCTAATCTTGGGGGGAAAGCTCTGTTCATTCTGTCTATTCCTCTCGTGATTTTATTATTTGAGTAACTTACCACAGATATAGCCATGAACATCAAAAGGAAGGTACACAAAAAAGCTGGAGAAACTCAGTGGGTGCAGCAGCATCTATGGAGCGAAGGAAAAAGGCAAAGTTTCGGGCCGAAACCCTTCTTCAGACGTTTCGGAAACATTGCCTTTTTCCTTCGCTCCATAGATGCTGCTGCACCCGCTGAGTTTCTCCAGAATTTTTGTGCACCTTCGATTTTTCAGCACCTGCAGTTCCTTCTTAAACATCAAAAGGATGCAGACTTCCAGCTCCGCGTATCAGATAAGTGTTGGATTCGTCTTTTCTGCTTCTCATTGTTGACTTTGGTCATATCGTTTCAGTTCATCATTGAGGCTCCAGTGACCTGTTAACAGCACAGGCCATAGATCAAAACTAGGCCTCGCCTGTTCTATCTGAAGGATCCCAACCTGCTGAGCTTCTCCAGCACTTTGTGTAGGAATGAACTGCAGATGGTGATTTACACTGAAGATAGAGAAAAAATGCTGGAGCATCTCAGCGGGTCAAGCAGCATCTCTGGAGAGAAGGAATGGGTGACGTTCGGGTCGAGACCCTACCTCAAACCTTGGTCTGAAGAAGGGTCTCGACCCGAAACGTTACCTATTACTTCTCTCCACAGATGCTGGATGTCCCGCTGAGTTACTCCAGCAATCGAACATTTTTGTGTAGCTTCTATTATCTATTCTGAGTTTACAAATACCTTCATCAAAACTCAAAAAAACCCCTTGGGACACCACGTGCTCCCTCACCAGGGACACGTGGGCACGGACATAAGTCCAGAAGAGGGGCAGGCAGCTGACTTCATTACAGCCCTTGACTGCCCGCCTGTGAATGGCCATCATGGCCAGGCCCAGGGGCAACTCCCCTCCACCCCCACTCTGTTCAGGGTGACCAAAGATCAGGAGCATGGGCAGGATTACTTTTGACACTGCCATATTGTCTCTTAGTGGAATCACATATCTATGTCTATTAGTGGAATCGAGGGATATGGGGAGAAGGCCGGCACGGGTTATTGATTGTGGATGATCAGCCATGATCACAATGAATGGCGATGCTGGCTCGAAGGGTCGAATGGCCTCCTCCAGCACCTATTGTCTATGTCTATGTCCACGTCCATTATCATATTGTTTTATTCCTCTGCACGAAAGACAAGACTAAGACTGATTAATGTTTAGTCAAGAATCAAGACTGTGTTATTGTCAAAAGTCCCATTCAGAACAGAATATGTAAACATCGTACTGGACCTGCGTGGGTTTTCTCTGGGTGCTCCGGTTTCCTCCCACACTCCAAAGACGTACAGGTTTGTAGGTTAATTGGCTTGGTAAAACTGTAAAAATTGGCCCTGGTGTGCGGGGATCTCTGGTCGGTGTAGACTGGGTCAGCCAAGGGACCTGTTTCCACGCTGTAACTCTAAACTAACGGAAGCTAAACAATGCCCCCAAGTCTATGTAGTTCAGAGCTTATTTGGAGGTTGTCGTGTTTAATAGCCTGTACGGCTGTGGGGTAGAAGTTGATCCTAGATGTTACAGGTTTCAGGCTCCTATATCTTCTTCCCAATGCCGGAGTGAAATGAATGTGTTTGGCTGGGTGGTACAGTGGATGTCTGCTATTGCCGGCTGTGACTCCTTTAAATCCCTTCGATGGTCGGGAGGTCGGTACCCATGATGGACTGAGACCCTGAGACTCTTCGACACGTTGATTTGACTGTCAGGTGAGGGCTGTTGTTAAATCTGGTTTTTTCCATCTGAGGCAGCTGGCAAAAATAAAGCCGATTTTGTCAAGGTAGCACTTTGAGACGGTAATCCATGCCTTTGTTACCACCCGGCTGGGTTACTGCAATGCACTGTATCTGGGGGTTAGTCGGTCCTCCATCGCCCGTCTCCAAATGGTACAGAATGCAGCTGTTCGTCTCTTGACTGGCACACGAAAGCATGATCATGTTTCTCACCTTTTGGCCTCTCTCCACTGGCTGCCTGTTCAGTATAGGATTCGTTTTAAAATTCTTTTATTTACTTTTAAATCCCTAAGTGGTCTTGCCCCGTCCTACCTATCTGAGCTTCTTCACCCTTATTCGCCCTCCCGCTCTCTCAGGTCAGATGATCAGCTGCTCCTGATTGAGCCAAAGACTAAGCGGAAGCTCAGAGGGGACCGTGCCTTTGCTGTGTCGGCTCCGAGATTGTGGAATGAATTGCCTCTGCACGTTAAACAGGCCCCTTCTCTAGCTGTTTTTAAGTCACTCCTGAAGACATATCTATTCTCCGTGGCCTTTGTAGACCAGTGAGGTGTTGAATTGTTTATTTACTTTATTTGCTTGGTTTTGCTGCGTGGTTCGTACTCGTGTTTTATGTTTTTTAATTTATTGTTTGGATTTTTGTATGTAATTTATGCGCCTCGTGTTAGTTGTATGTTCTGTTGTTCTGCCTGTTTTATGATGTCTTGCTTGTTTTCTTTTTTCTGTACAGCACTTTGGTCAGCTTTGGTTGTTTTTAAGGTGCTTAACAAATAAAGTTATTATTATTATTATTATTATTATTATGTCTGCCAGAGACGGTGGTACAGCTAAGCTGGGTAATAATTTTGTGAAAATAAAATAAATCAGCGCGGAAGAAAAAACAAAAACAATGATTTATTATGAATATGGAGGTAAATGCCTAGGGTTAAGAGAACCCTTAGCAAAGGCAGTAAGTGAAGACAATTCCAAGCTTATTCCTTCCGAATCTTCACAATTGTCAATCACCTCTGCACTTCAGGCAAAGTAACCTTTGATTGGCAGCAACCCTGCCACATGCTAAGCACAGCAATTTAACAGCTGTCTCTTTCCATCATTCAATGCTTGGGAAATGAGACTCGGCTAAAGGAGGCAAAAGCCATGGCTAGTCTTAGCTCGAACTGCATCAACTGCCCAAAAAATTATTGGTTAAAGTCAGTTTAGGTAACATTAACTTCAACAGAAATAAACTTCAGGAGAAATGTGAAATATTTCACATAGTTTACACTGGAGCATACCGAACTGGGAAAAGTGTCTTTCCCGACAAGAATCTATTAATATCCGATCGATGGATATTAATAGAATTGAGGAATCTAGGGTTAGTGCAGAAAAAAGTCACTGAAGAGAAAGGTCAACTAGGATCCTATTGAGTGGCAGACAGGGTTTTTAAGAAGGAACTGCAGATGCTGGAAAATCGAAGGTACACAAAAATGCTGGAGAAACTCAGCGGGTGCAGCAGCATCTATGGAGTGAAGGAAATAGGCAACATTTCGGGCTGAAACCCTTCTTCAGTCACCAGAGGATGATTTTCCTACTCCTTGTGCATTTATTTATAAAGTGAATATCTACATAATTTTGTTTCAGTAAAGTCAGGTGACCTACCGACACAATGCTTCCCACCATTGGCTCCATCTACACTGGAAGATGGCCTCGAAAGGACAGTCAACATAATCAAAGACTTGTCCCACTCTGGTCGTTCCTTCTCTCCGCGCCCACCTGGCAGAAGGTACATAAGCTTGAGTGCGCGCACCACCAGACTCGAGAACGGCATCTTCCCCTCTGTTATCAGGCTTCCGAACAGTCCCTCCATTAGCAAGAGTACTGTGCAATTCACCATCTCGCCCATTGGGGACATTGGATTTTGTCTCTGGAACTGATGCTCGACAATGCTGAGAACTATATTCTGCACTCTGTATCTTCCCCTTTACTTTATCTATTGTACTTCCGTTTGATTTGATTATATTTATATATGGCATATGTGATCTGATTGCATTGCATGCAAAACATAGCTTCTCACTGTATCTCAGTACGTGACAATAATAAACTTAAAACATATCCTAAATGTGGGAGTTGTCTGCTCTTTATATCATTATCTGAAGGTTCGAATATTTGCATCAGGTAACCTGGCCTGCTGCAAATCCATGCTTTTCATATGAAGTACTGTAGTTTACTGATGAGAATCAAACCTTCTTTCACCAAAGATAGACACAAAGTGCTGGAGTAACTTAGGCAGCATCTCTGGAGAAACGAATAGGTGATGTTTCTGGTCAGAACCGCTCTTCAGACCATCAAGTCTCCTTGATTCATCACCAGGTGGACTGAAGTTTGCAGGACCTGTCCTTGATCTCTTGTTTTCACACCTTACCCTTCCATACCTCTGTGTCTCCCTCTCCCGTGACTCTCAGTCTGAAGAAGGGTCTCGACCCAAAACCTGCTCCTTCTATCTGATGCTGCCTGCACCCGCTGAGTCACTCCAGCTTTTTGTGTCTATTTATCTGTAATAACAGAAACCTTTTGGCTGGCATTTCTGCAATAAGTGCAGCAGGCAAATTATTGCTCCGAAACAGCCCCCCAATGGCCTACTGAGCAGAACTGTGAATGTCCTGGTCCAGTTGCAGTCTGGCGCAGGAGTCTGGTCCCTTGCACCAGCCCACGCTTCAATCAGTGTAGTTATAGGGCTCCATCCTTCCTGCTTGGCGGAACCGAATCCGTGGGTCCCACACTTGTCTACTGCAGGCTGAGGATGAGATCATCAAAACAGCCCCAACCACAAAGCCACACAAAGTAGTCATTCGTGTGATTCACTGGGCCTGAATCAGTGGGAATGCTGTAACACAGTGAGATAAACATGCAGCTGGCCTAAGACAGAGTCCACGCAACCCAGAGAAAGCACTGTATGCCAAAGAAAACACAACAGAAGGTCACATCATCCTTACCTATGGATCCCACTCACTCTGTGGGTGATGTGCCTACAGAGAAACAAGACTGAGGTTTTCAATGAGATAGTTACAGTAAACTCTCTCTATTACGGATCTCTTCATAATGGATTTTGGTTACAGCGGACAAATCTACCGACCTTCACCGCCAGGCTGGGATGCCGGCACCATTACCAGCTGGCACCACCTCCCTGGACACTTCCCGGCCATGCCTGTCACCACCACCACCACCTCCACTATTGCTGTTGTAGTTTAGGGCAGGCAAGGCCTTGTTTTAATGTTTCAGCTGGAAAAAGACACCTCTGTCAGTGCAGTTCATGCCCAGCCTATTGTTGTGTCTCTACCCATGAAATGTATTATACATGGTTATAGCGGACACCCTTCCCACCTCCCACTATATGGTCCATTATATCACAAGGATTTACTGTAATATTATCGACACAAAATATAAGGGCTTAAATGTAAATGCTGATCTGATACAGATGTAACAAACTACTTTTTAAAGGTTTTCTCCCACTATCACCGGCTGGTATTATTTCAGTTATTAACTTCCAGGAATTGTACCGCCTCACTTCTCTTCCAGCTTTTCCCCCCCCCCCCCACCACCCCCCCCCCCCCACCCCCCCCCCCCCCCCACACTACAATCAGTCTGAAAAAAGGTCTCGACCCGAAACGTCACCTATCCATTCCCTCCAGAGATGCTGCCTTATCTGCTGAGTTACTCCAGCACTTTGTGTTTTTCTTCCTTTAAGACCCATGTTAAATCAACCTGTTTGACCAAGATTTCACTCTTCCATCCTTATACTCCTCTCCATGGCAAGGTTTTTATTATCTAGTCAAGGGATGTTGGCTTCGCAAGTGGAGCCAGTATTTAATTGTCCATCCCTAATTGCCCTTGGGTGGGTGAAGGTATTTCACCCATTCCTTCTCTCCAGAGATGCTGCCTGGCCCATTGAGTTACTCCAGCATTTTGTGTCTATCTTCGATGTTTCATTATCATACGTACTGACAACATTTTTAACTTGCAGCTGCATAACAGGCCTTCAAACACAATGCACATGGATAATATATAATAAACACAAACGCAACAAGTCAATGACCCCAATACTAGTGCAAAAAACACAGTGTCGTTAAGGCAACCGAAGACAGTCTATTGTTCATGCATAAGCAAATGCACAACTACTGCGCCATCTTGCAGTGGTGACATTGCACAGTAAACCTTTCCCTAATTTGACAGCTGCAGAATAAATTTAGTCTAGTTGACTGCTTTGGGATTGAATTGCTTGTAGGCACTGTGTATAAAATGGCTCAGGACTTCAAAAGTCACTATTTCAATTTGATCAACTCCACATAGTTTTTCTGACTGATTTTTATCTGACAGTGGCTTGCCTTGGGCCCGAACCTGTCACAATACGTGGTCTGTTGATAGATTGATACTTAATTTGGAGTGACACAGAGAGTTAGTTCTTCTGGGCCAGACAATGAAGAGTGATTGACTCAAAAAAACTTATAAAAGGTCTTAAAAAAAAAAGTCTCTCACCAATCTTTTCTGCAAGTTTGCTTTAGGAGCTGATTAATTAGTCCTATCTGTGTTTGTAAAAACTGTACAATTGTGTATAGTTACACATGTTTACACACCTAACTTTATAAAAATGTATATTTGCCTACATATTATTCCTATTATATATTTCTAACACTTCCAAAATGTTGAACTCTTTCAGTCCTTCACTCCAGTACCCCATCATTGGAAGAGTGACAAAACTTCGAGACAGCAATGGATAATAGACCGACGATCTTATTTGCAGCTCATTTGTTTTTTTTTGATATTTTCCTCCACATGTGTTCTTTCTTCTGTTTGAATATTATTTACTGCAAGTTGTTCTGCAATGGCTAGACGTGATCGTTCGGAAATTATTACATTTCCTTTAGATTTGCTACCAAGCTTTGCCGCTGTGGTTTATTTCACTGGTGGATGCTTCAGGTTTTCCAACGATGGTGAATCTATTAGATCATTTACGTCACATCGTCATGGAAACTTCTTAACTATGTTTGCAACAAGCTGTGTTTGTTTGCAACCAAGCCTCTCGTTGCTTCAATCGCCCACCAAAGGCCGCCTGTAAGAGTTGGGACTGGATCTTATATTCACCTGGGAGTTGCATTGACATTGATGACTTTGGATCTTTTTCAGGCGGGGCCTGAAGATGGAGACAAAAAGTTGGCGTAACTCAGCGGGACAGGCAACATCTCTGGAGAAAAGGAATGGGTGACGTTTCGGGTCGAGACCCTTGTTCAGACTGAGAGTCTGGGAGAGGGAAACGAGAGATATAGACGGTGATATAGAGATACAGAGAGATATGGGATGAAAGATAAGCAGAAAAGTAACGATGATAAAGGAACCAGGCAATTGTCAGCTGTGGGCTAGGTGAAAGCGAGTTTCAGACAATGAGACTCAACAAGACGACATTGAAGCTGGCACAAAGGCGGGTGGGAGAGATGGATGAGAGGGGATGTAAGGGTTACTTGAAGTCAGCCTGATCCGCCGTCCAACGTAAATGTTTCCACTTGGTTGCTTCCTTTAGATCGGCGGACACCAGGTGGCAAAGGAGTCCACATGGAGAACCATAGACACGGTAACACACTCGGCTGTCCACACCTTGTCCAGGGTGGCTCCACCCCAAAGGGGAAGGTCGACGGCTGTGATTTGGACAAGGCATGAACGGTCTCCACTGATGCCGGCCAAGAAGGTCAGGGATTGTGTGGCAGTCGGGGACAAGGACTTGTCCTGCGCCGAGCGCCGACTGTCCCGGGGTGACGTGGTGTTCTCTCACAAGGACATGCTGGCAACTGTGGGCAATGTTGGCGCCCAGACAGCCCCAAGTCCAGGCTACCACCAGCAAGCCGCGCCGTCCCGGGCTCCAGAACAGAGGGACAAGTGGGGCAAAAAGATGGACTTCTTGTTGTCAGTCATTGGCTTCGCCGTGGATTTGGGCAATGTCTGGAGATTTCCTTACATTTGTTATCAAAACGGAGGCGGTAAGTTTATATGTCGTGGGTCTGGTTAACTCTACACACAATCCATGGCTATCCCTGTGAAAAAATAAGTCTCCAACAAACGAATTTGATGATTCAACTTACCTAGGGAATGAGCCGATCAAGAGAGATGTTTAATCCATATCAATACCCCAACAGTTCGTTGCTACTGTTCTATTCTCGCTTTTACGAATATTTGAAACATTCGTGAGATAACATGATTTTTTTTAAAATGTTGAAAGTTACCGTTTTAACCAATTTTTAGCGTCGTTGTGACGCGATATGAAATGTATCTTGGTCTCGATCCATTTATGTTTCAACAGTTTGTTGCATATAATTGAATGCAAAGGATAAATGTGAATTATCAGAAAAAAAATATGGTTATGGTGCATGGCCGAGGGTGGAAATGGCCCCGAATCTCCACCCAATATCACACACACACACACACACACACACACACACACACACACACACACACACTCGTGTGTGTGTGTGCGTGTGTGTGTGTGCGCGTGTGTGTGTGTGTGTGAGTGTGTGTGTGTGTGAGTATGTGTGTGAGTGTGTGTGAGTGTGCGTGTGTGTGAGTGTGTGTGTGTGTGTGTGTGCGCGTGTGTGTGTGTACGCGCGTGTGTGTGAGTGTGTGTGTGTGTGTGTGTGTGCGTGTGTGTGTATGTGTGTGCGTGTGTGCGTGTGTGCGTGTGTGAGTGTGCGTGTGTGAGTGTGTGAGTGTGTGTGAGTTTAATATTAAACAGAGATTCGGGGCGGCTTTCATCCTCTGCCATGCACCATAACCATATTTTATATATCTGATTCTCAAATATATACACATATACGTAATATTATTTTAAGGTTCAATATTATTCAATATTATTCAACATTAAATATATGTATACTATATATATATATGTATATATATATATAACACAAATGTAAGTTTAATATTGAATTAATATTTGACCCCTCTCAACTTAAAGCAATGTCTTTGACATTTCCAACCTGGGGAAAAGGTTCTGTCTACCCTACCCATGCCAAATGTACATCACAGGAACAAAAAGGCTGGTCGTAAACCCCAAATTGTTAGAATTGAGTTGTTTTTAGGTAAGCAGAAAGAGCGTGTAGATAGACAACAGGAAGGTAGTTGAGATGGGTACGTTGACTGGTAACTGGATGCGTTGATGTAGGTTTAGAGTGGATGGACTAAGGGGCCGAGACAGATAGATACTCGAGCAGAGAGAACAGATTGATAAACAGTTGGTAGACAAAAATGCTGGAGAAACTCAGCGGGTGCAGCAGCATCTAAGGAGCGAAGGAAATATGCAACGTTTCTTGCCGAAACCCTTCTTCAGTTGTTGGTGGCAGTAGCCTCAATGCCCGGCAGAAAGCATATCACCGAAGACCGTGTACCAATCTTCATCTTTCAGTTGGCATTTCCATTCCCAGAGAAAGAAAACAAGGTACTAACTAAATAAAAATAGTAAATACTCACTGAAGCGGTTCCGATATATTACAGCCAAAAAATATTACAGTTGATCAAAGAGGGGTATTCGTTCCGGGAAACTGGGCTATCAAGATTACTGTTCAAAAGAAACATTTAAGCCATTTGAAACATTTCTGAAATAACGTGACACTGCTCTATTATTTCGTAATGTTAAAAGTAAGAATATTCAGTTTCGCAGTTACCTGTTCTGAAACGTATCATCATAGCATCGGTCTAGACCAGAAACGTCACCTATTCCTTCTCTCTAGAGATGCTGTCTGACCCGCTGAGTTACTCCAGCATTTTGTGTCTATCTTGGGGTGGGAGATTGCAACCTTCACCTGGTCCGACGAATGCAATCAACCTGGCGTGCACAATCAAATAAGATCAAATAGAACAAGTTGTCGTACAACTTTAGGCTGTGCACGCCATACGCAAGTAGAAGAAGCAGTGTCTATATAACCATATAACAATTTACAGCACGGAAACAGGCCATCTCGACTCTTCTAGTCCGTGCCGAACACATAATCTCCCCTAGTCCCATATACCTGCGCTCAGACCATAACCCTCCATTCCCTTCCCATCCATATAACTATCCAATTTATTTTTAAATGATAAAAACGAACCTGCCTCCACCACCTTCACTGGAAGCTCATTCCACACAGCTACCACTCTCTGAGTAAAGAAGTTCCCCCTCATGTTACCCCTAAACTTCAGTCCCTTAATTCTCATGTCATGTCCCCTTGTTTGAATCTTCCCTACTCTCAGTGGGAAAAGCTTTTCCACGTCAACTCTGTCTATCCCTCTCATCATTTTAAAAACCTCTATCAAGTCCCCCCTTAACCTTCTGCGCTCCAAAGAATAAAGCCCTAACTTGTTCAACCTTTCTCTGTAACTTAGTTGCTGAAACCCAGGCAACATTCTAGTAAATCTCCTCTGTACTCTATCTTTGGTTTAAACCAGCATCTGCAGTTCCTTCCAACATATGCCATCATTTAGATCTGTTTATGCTTCTTCAAAGTTAGAAATAACTGATTGCAAAGAATATATGCGAGTTATCTGAAAAGCGTAAATGTATATATTTTGTTAAGTTTAATATAGTTGCGGATAAGGTTGGCAGTTTTGTTTTACAGGGAGGGTGGTGGGTGTTCCGAACGTGGTGGTAGTGAAGGCTGAAATGATAGTGGCGTTTAAGAGGCTTTGTGATAGGCACGTGTATTTATTTGAAGGTGGAACATGGAGCGGACAGAGGTGATTTATTTTGACGGTGCACAAAAATGCTGGAGAAACTCAGTGGGTGCAGCAGCATCTATGGAGCGAAGGAAATAGGCAACGTTTCGTCCCGAAACGTTGCCTATTTCCTTCGCTCCATAGATGCTGCTGCACCCGCTGAGTTTCTCCAGCATTTTTGTCTGCCTTCGATTTTCCAGCATCTGCAGTTCCTTCTTATACACTGATATATTTTTGACGACGTCTACAGTTCAAATGGGATAAAGATTCTGTTCATGTGCTATGGTATGTGTTCTATCTGAGCTGAGTTATTCTCACCTTCCAATGCTCCACCTCGCTTACATACTAATCACGATCATTTTATCTTCTCAAATATTTCTAAGCCTTTTTTTGGGGGCTACATTTCCAATGCACACATCGGCGATTATGGACGTGGCAATGACACCATATTGCATCTTATAATGTTTGTGCACCCAAAATAAATCCTTTGATTAGTAGGGGCTTCGAAAGTTACGGGTAGAAGGCAGGAGAACGGGGTTGAGAGGGAAGAATAGAGCAGCCATCCACATTCGAATGATGGAGTAGACACGACGACCTCATTCTGCTCCTATGTCTTTTAATCATCGCCGAATTACAGGAGTATAGGTCAGTGCGGGAGGAGAGGAGAGGAGAGGAGAGGAGAGTCGCAGTGAACTCGTGTGAAGTGGCGGGGTATAGATGGGTCCCAACCTGAATTCTACCAACTCTTCCCTTCAGCTCCTGCCCATCTTTGCCCATCCATTCTCCCCATGAATCTCTACCTGCCAGCAAAACCTCACCTGCATAGGGAGGTTTCACGGCAGTCGGGTCACGACCCACGACCCGTACTGTTGCTGGGCTACTCCAAGTGGAGTACACGCAATGAACTGCAGGTAGGCGCTTGCCATTGTTTCCAGCGTAGCGGGCCCGTTGAAACCCACTGAAATTGTCAATTATTGCGCTGTAAATAATTATGGAAACCGGGATAAGCGTGTGAGACATTTAGCCGACTTCACAATTCCAAAAGTGAGGAGAAATGACGGTAGATAGAAGCGAGAGCTGAAGGGACAACAACAGCCAGAGTGCTCGGCGAACATTGGCCGTTTGCTCACTGCATTTCATCAAGTAACGCATTATTTGTGTTTTTTTCCTGATTCCTTTGGCATCTAAAAAGTTTCAGAAGTGATAAATCTGGCTGTAAATGTTTTTAATCGCCCATGGTTCTCGTGGGTTTTTACATACAAAGTGAAAACGCATCTGAAGAAAAATTTACAACCAGATTTATCACTTCTGAGAATTTTTAAATGCCAAAGGAATCAAGAAAAAACACAAATAATGCCTTACTTGATGAAATGCAGTGAGCAAACGCGATAATTCCCAATATTTTCAATGTTCACCAAGCACTTTAGCTGCTGTAGTCCCTTCAGTTCTCGCTTCTCTATACCTTCATTTCGCTTCACTTTTGGGATTCTAAAGTTGGGGTACATGTCCCTCACACTTACCCCGACTCCCACAATTTTTTTCAGCGCATAAATTCAACATTTTGGCGGTTTTTAACAGGTAGGAAAGTACGCGTATCTAGCATTAATAACATATACCGGAAGTGACGGATGTCTTCCAGTTGGATTTAGCGGCTCCGTGCGTCGAGCCCTATGACCCAGTGACCTTTCGTGCAACCACCCTATAGCATTCCCCAACAAGAGAACAGATTGGAGCGGTACTTGTAACACTGACAATATTGAAACGATCGATTGAAAGATACAGCATGGAAACCGAGTCTGAAGAAGGGGTTCGTCCCGAAACGTTGCCTATCTCCTTCGCTCCATAGACGCTGCTGCACCCGCTGAGTTTCTCCAGCATTTTTGACTACCTACTTTTTGAGAATTTCTTTTCAGATGACTCTCCTGAGAAATTGTTACACAATTCTGTTACTCGCTCTGCTATTGCACGCTATGTTTATTGAAGATGACCACAAATCTCACAATTGCACGCTTTCCCGTCCACATTTTGCACAAATGATCCCAATTCAGAATCGCGCACAGTTTTGCCGCGTTCGGTGTGGAGTTACTCTATACGGCAACGATTCGTTTTTTTTTCGACAAGGTAAAATAAGATAAAATAATTCGATTCCTTCTGAAGTCATGTATCTGAGTGCAGCGTAGCTTTACAAGGTTAATTCCCGGGATGGCGGGACTGTCATATGCTGAGAGAATGGAGCAGCTGGGCTTATACACTCTGGAGTTTAGAAGGATGAGAGAGGATCTCATTGAAACATATAAGGTTGTTAAGGCCTTGGACACGCTAGAGGCAGGAAACATGTTCCCGATGTTGGGGGAGTCCAGAACCAGGGGCCACAGTTTAAGAATAAGGAATAAGCCATTTAGAACGGAGACGAGGAAACACTTTTTCTCACAGAGAGTGGTGTCTGTGGAATTCTCTGCCTCAGAGGGCGGTGGAGGCAGGTTCTCTGGATGCTTTCAAGAGAGAGCTAGATAGGGCTCTTAAATATAGCGGAGTCGGGGGATATGGGGAGAAGACAGGAACGGGGTACTGATTGGGGATGATCAGCCATGATCACATTGAATGGTGGTGCTGGCTCGAAGGGCCGAGTAGCCTACTCCTGCACCTATTGTTTATTATCTATTGTCTACAAGATATTGGCGCAGTCTATATGTTAAGACCGAAGGTACCGTATTGCAGGGATCTTTTTAAATAGTTCTCTTGTATTGAAGCTAATGCTTACGCTGTGGTCAGCGAGATACCAGCGAGCTACAGGGGTCATAAGCAGCATGTTGTCTAAATTGTCTTAAAGACCGAAAGCTGATAGTAGGTAAACTGAGTCACGAGGAACTGCAGGTGCTGGATACTCGAGTAAAATACAATGTGCCGGAGTAACTCAGCGGATCTGGCAGCGTCTGTGGAGGACATAGGTAGGCGACATTTCGGGTGGTGGCCAAAACAAATAAGACTGCAGATGCTAGAATTCGAAACAAAACGCAAGATGGTGAACGAAGATAGACACACAGTTCTGGAGTAACTCAGCGGGTCAGACAGCCTCTCTGGGAGAAAATAATAGGTGACATTTAGTCAGATGGTGGTAGATCTGTGGAATTAATTGCCACAAAAGGCTGTGGAGGCCAAGTCAGTGGATGTTTTTAAGGCAGAGATAGATAGATTCTTGTGGGTTACACAAAAAAAGCTGGAGAAACTCAGCGGGTGCAGCAGCATCTATGGAGCGAAGGAAATAGGCAACGTTTCGGCCCGAAACGTTGCCTATTTCCTTCGCTCCATAGATGCTGCTGCACCCGCTGAGTTTCTCCAGCTTTTTTGTGTAACCTTCGATTCTCCAGCATCTGCAGTTCCTTCTTAAACATAGATAGATTCTTGATTAGTTCGGGTGTCAGGAGTTATGGGGAGAAGGCAGGAGAATGGGGTTAGGAGGGAGAGATAGATCAGCCATGATTGAATGGTGGGGGTAGACTTGATGGGCTGAATGGACTTATGAACATGAACTTATGAATTTCGGGTTGGAACCTTCCGCATGTTGTCTCTATCTTCAGTATAAAGCAGCATCTACAGTGCCTTCCTATACAAAGGTGGAACCAATTCAGCCGGTTAAACGGCATCCATGGAAAGAGAACCAATTCCACAGTTGAGGGAGACCGACACACAGGGAACTCTAGATGTAGGAATCTGGAGCAAAATATAATTGGAGGAAATAAACATTGGAGGAGTGATCCCGACCCGAAACGTTGACAGTTTTTGCTTCCCACAAATGCTAGTTGACTGCCCATGTTCTTCCAGTGTTTCCTGTTTTAAGTCGTGCTAGTTGCATAGAATGGTGCTTAGAATGGAGGTCAGCATGGAAACAGGCCCTTCGGCCCACTAGTCCACCCCCAAGCATCGATCAGCTGTATTTTGGGCTGGGTGCTTTGTAGCCATCTACATGAGAATATTCATACATTAACACAATGGGTTTGCTGTCAAATCCACAATGGCCACTTGTTCAATACAGGGTGGAATAATTACTGTACATGGGGCTTTTTACCACTGTGCTTTGAATTATATGCCATGGTGCATATTTATATGCAGCTGCTATTTATACATCAAATATATTGAAACATACCTGAAATAAATATTTTGTAACCATTATTTTCATAGATTTAATTTCTCTTATCAATTTCAGGTGCATTTCTCATTCCCTACGCCTTAATGGCAATTTTTGGCGGAATTCCTTTGTTCTACATGGAATTGGCCTTGGGACAGTATCAGAGGACAGGAGTCATTCCTGTTTGGAAGAGGATATGCCCAATATTTAAAGGTGCTTTCATCATCATATTAAATTTATATTAAATTGGAGAAACAGTACCTCATATTTCACTTGGGCAGCTTACGTGGTATGAACATTGACTTATCTAGCTTCAAGTAGCCCTTGCTTTTCCTCTCTCTCCATCCCTCCCCTTCCCAGTTCTGCGACCAGTTTCCTGTTACATTTTATCCCTGGATAACATTTTACCAATGTTTCCTATTACATGTTATCTTCTCCCAGCTAAGAAGTAAGTAAGTAAGTTTATTGGCCAAGTATTCACATACAAGGAATTTGCCTTGGTGCTCTGCCCACATGTAACGACGTGACATACGGTGACAGTTACGAATGACTCAGAAAACACAAAACATTAATAATAATAAAACATTAATGATGAAACACCATTGATCAAGCATGTGATCAACAATGATCTATGCTACATTTTCCTTGATCTCCATTCCCTTTGTCCTATTTTCACACCTTACACTTCCTTATCGATGGATCTCCCTATCCCCTGACATCAGTCTGAAGAAGTGTCTTGGCCCAAAACGTCACCCATTCCTTCTTTCCATAGATGCTGCCTGTCCCGCTGAGTTACTCCAGCATTTTGTGTCAATCTTCATCATTATAGCTTAGGTTTAGAGTTACATCATGGAAGCAGGCACCATGGTCCACTGAGTTCACGCCGGCCTTTGAGAGTTTTGATGCGTCGGAGAAAATCGGAGCACACAGAATAAACGTGGAACAGTACAGCACAGGAACAGACCCTTCGGTCCCTCCACAATGTTCGTGTCAAACATGATGCCAGGTTAAACAGATATCATCTGCCTGCACCTGATCCATATCCCTCTATTCCCTGTACTTCCATGTGCTTATCTAATAGCCTCTTAGACACCACTATTGTATCTGCCTCCACCGCCACCCTTGGGCAACACATTCCAGGCCCTCAATACTCTCTGTGTACAAAGACCTGTGCCACACAACTCTCCCCCTTTCACCTTATAGCTATGCCCACTAGTTACGGACGATTCCACCCTGGGAAAAAGGGTCTGATTTTGTACCCTATAGTCATGCTTCTAATAATTTTATATACTTCTATCAAGTCTACCCTCAACCTCCGACATTCTAAGCCACAGGGAGAACATGCAAACTCCACACAGACAGTACCCGAGGTCAGAGTCAAACTCGGGTCTCTGGCGCTGCGATGCAGTGGCTCTACCAGCCTTGCCACTGCACCGCTCTCTCATGCAGCATGCAGCAAGATAGCATCTTGCACGCAAACTAGTCTCAAAGAAAGGAAAAGGGGAAAAGATTTAATAGGAACTTGGGGGGTAGCTTTTTCACACAAAGGGTGGTGGGTGTATGGAACAAGCTGCCAGATGAGGTAATTGAGGCTGGGACTATCCCAACATTTAAGAAACAATTAGACAGGTACATGGATAGGACAGGTTTGGAGGGACATGGACCAAGCGCGGGCAGGTGGGACTAGTGTAGCTGGGACATGTTGTGGGCAAGTTGGGCCGAAGGGCCTGTTTCCACACTGTATCACTCTATGACTCTAATATTCATTGGAACAGCAAACACAAAGCAATATTGACTTATTTATAGGAACTGAAGGACCCATCTACATAAGCGCTGCAATTAGACTCAAGGAACACAGGGACAGGACTGTTTGCCCAATATATTTACACTGACCATCAGGTATCCACTTACTCTAACATCATTGTATTCTCCCTACATTCTCATCAACTCCCCCCAAATTCAACCACCCATCTACATGTGGTGGGCCGTTTACAATGGCCAACTCACCAGCCACCAGTACAACACCTTTAGGATGTCATGAACAAAGTAGAGCACCCAGATGAAACGCATATTGTCACAGGGAGAACATGCAAACTCCACACGGACAGCTCTAGAGGTCATGATTGATATTGGGTCACTGGAATAACTACTATGGAGGTGTGAGGGCAAATGGGTTTCCTTTGTAGACATTACAAATGCAAAGGCACGGCCATCTCTTAAAAATACTTGGTTGTCAGGGGATATGGGGAGAAGGCAGGAACGGGGTACTGATTGGGGATGATCAGCCATGATCACATTGAATGGCTCAAAGGGCCAAATGGCCTACTCCTGCACCTATTGTCTATTGTCTATTGTCTGCTTTTGCCAATGGCAGTAAAGGGATAACAAGCAATACTGAGTTTAAACACGGGTACAATGAGGAGGTGGACACAATGAGCAGCCATAATGGTCGTGGGGGAATAGATGGAAGCAAAGGGATCACAGATAATGTCATGAGAAGCACGATTCCACACTGTGTTTGAATTGAAACTTCTAACATATGTGGTTATTTTTCAGGGATTGGATATACAATCTGTATCATTTCTCTCTACGTCTCCTTCTACTACAACACCATCATATCATGGGCGCTCTACTACTTCTACTGTTCCTTCACGGCCACTTTGCCGTGGACGAATTGTGACAATTCTTGGAACACACCCAACTGTATCAACTACTTTGGCAAGAATAATGTCTCCTGGAATAACTTCTCCAAGTCTCCAGCTGAAGAGTTTTTCATGTAGGTGGCTTTTGTTCAGTCCGTGGCTTTGAAGGGCTAACTGAGTGAATTGTCATGTGGGGAGGGGATGGGGGAAGGATGAGTGGGAAAAGTAAGACCGGGGAGATTGTAGTAATTAATGTCTCGGGAATAAAATCTCCTGTTTCTTCACTGTATCTCTAAACTAAGCGAAACTAAACAGCACCAGAGGACCTTCCAAAGCAACCTCAGACGGTAGATTATATTGCATCTACAAGATACAAGATACATTTATTTGTCACATGTGCCAGATGGCACAGTGAAATGTGATTACCATACAGCCATACACTAAAATAAAGAACACAACACACGATAGATTTAAACATAAAACATCCACACACAGCAGAATCAAACGTTTCCCACTGTGAGGGAAGGCACCAAAGTCAGTCTCTTCCTCGATGTTCACCCGTTCACCTTGCATCTGTCTCAAAAGGTAACACCATTGAAATTCTAACTACAACTACCAGTTGGAGATATGGAGATATTTGCTCATTTGAATCCCATGAAACTTACCGGATAATGAAAAGCATAGAGTGGATGCAGAGAGGATGTTACCCCTAGTGGGAGAATCTAGGATCAGGCAGCGCAGTCTCAGAATAAAAAGCCACATCTTTAGAATGGAGTTGAGGAAGAATGTCTTAAGCCAGAGGGTGGTGAATCGGTGGAATTCATTGCCACTGACGGCTGTGGAGGCTGAGTCATGAAGTACTTTTAAAGCTGAGATTGATAGTATTGATTAGATTTATTAGTATGGGTGTCAAAGGAAGGAGAATGGTGTTGAGAGGGGAAAATAGATCAGCCGTGATTGAATGGCGGAGGAGGGAGTAGACTTGATGTGTCGAATGCCCTAATTCTGCTCCTATGTCTTGAGGTCTTCAACAGGGTCCTCATTATTGCAATTTGTTGAGTCAGTAAAAATGTGCTGATAAACCGCCAGTAACAAATTAAATTTAGTTTAGTTTTGAGATATCGTGCTGAAACAGGCCCTTCGGTACAGACCAGTGATCCCCGCCCACTTACACTTTCCTACACACTAGGAAAAAATTTACAATATTTTTGAAATGTGGTTCTGGTTCTATCTATATTAGCAATGTATATTTGTTCATAGAAACATAGAAAATAGGTGCAGGAGGAGGCCATTCAGCCCTTCGAGCCAACATCGCCATTCAATATGATCATGGCTGATCATCCAAAATCTGTACCCCATTCCTGCTTTCTCCCCATATCCCCTGATTCCATTAGACCTAAGAGCTATATCTAACTCTCTCTTGAAAACAAGCAGAGAAATGGCGACTGCTGCCTTTTGTGGCAGAGAATTCCACAGATTCACAACTCACTGGGTGAAAAAGTTTTTCTTCATCTCAATCCTAAATGGCCTACTCCTTATTCTTAAACTGTGACCCCTAGTTCTGGACTCCTCCAACATGGGGAACATTTTTCCTGCATCTAGCCTGTCGAATCCCTTAAGAATTTTACATGTTTCTATAAGATATCCTCTCATCCGTATATATTCCAGTGATTATTTAAGAAACATTTAGACAGGTACATGGATAGGGTAGGTTTATAGGGATATGAGTCAAACGCAGGCAGGTGGGACTAGTGTAGGTGGGACATGTTGGTTGGTGTGGGCATGTAGGGCCGAAGGGCCTGTTTCCATTCTGTGTGACTCAATGACTAGATACATTTCTGGGATAATAATCATAGGACTCATACCCCATATATCAAGAGATTTATATGAATTTTATGGCTAGTAACAATGGACACCATGAAACTCACCTATCCATGTTCTCCAGAGATGCAGCCTGACCCAGAGTTACTCCAGCACTTGGTGTATTTTTTTTGTAAATCAGCATCTGCAGTTCCTTGTTTCCACATGTTATAATCCTTCTCCCATTCCAATTAGTCCCAACATTATCAGTGTATGATAATGTACATTCATGTACACCGAACCAAGATAATCCATCTGAAGAAGGGTCTCGACCTGAAACGTCACCTATTTCCTTCACTCCATAGATGCTGCCTCACCCGCTGAGTTCCTCCAGCATTTTTGTCTACCTTCGATTTTCCTGCATCTGCAGTTCTTTCTTAAACAAGACAATCAATTCTCATCTTTCTCTTTTGTGTTTAGACGGAACGTTTTGGAGATTCATGAATCCCAGGGGCTTCATCACGTGGGCGCGATCCGTTGGCAGCTTCTGTTGTGTCTCTTTGTCATTTTTACCATTGTTTACTTCAGCCTCTGGAAGGGAGTTAAAACATCTGGAAAGGTTTGTGTAATGAGCTAACGTCTGTTTTTGTAATGTATTAGAACCCATAATATCAGGTATTTATTAAAGTTATTAAACCTCTGTAACGGCCATTCTTAGCAATCATTTCAACGTGATTCTTGATCTCCTATCCTTCAATGTGTTCTCTTACATCTAAATCTTTAACTTTTGGTCAACTGTCTTAATGTCTTTCATGGCTCGGATATAATTCAGTTAATAACAATACGGTGAAGTGTATTGTAGAAACATGGAGCTGCAGGCGCTGGTTTACAAAAAGGGACTCCAAGCGTTAGAGTGACAGGGCTGCACAGTGGCGCAGCAGTAGAGTTGCTGCCTTACAGCGCCAGAGACCCGGGTTCGATCCAAACTACAAGTTCTGTCTCTACGGAGTTTGTACGTTCTGCCCGTGACCTGCGTGGGTTTTCTCTGGGTGCTCCAGATTCCTCCCAAACTCCAAAGACATAGCTTTGTAGGTTAATTGGCTTTGATTTAAAAAAATTGAAAATTGTCCCGAGTGTGTAGGATTGTGCTAGTGTTCGGGGTGATTGTTGGTCAGCACTGTAACATTACATCTTTCTAATCCCATCTTGGATTTGGTTGTTCATGTAATACACCCCTTTTTCTACACTATTCCTTGCTGAAACCTATAATCCTTCTGTGAACACTAATACACGACCAGCTGGTTGGCTCGGCCTCAGTGGGCCAAAGGGACTGTTTCCGCGCTGTATCTCTAAAGTCTAAAAGAAATGAATGTGTGACAGGAAGCTTTCAACATGACATGTTTTCCATTTCTGTACATCTATTGCAGATAGTCTGGGTGACTGCCACACTACCCTATCTGGTGCTTTTTATCCTTTTGATACGAGGAGCCACATTACCAGGAGCCTGGCGAGGTGTTGTATTTTACCTCAAACCAAAGTGGAAGAAACTGCTGGATACAAGTGTGAGTACCAATACCAAAAGGACGCAGAAAGACACTCTGCATTATTGATATAATTATTTTAAGATAAAAGATTGCTAAACCGAATAGCCCTTGACCATGGGCTTTGAGTTAATAACACATATTCAGTCTAAGTAATCTTAAACCTTTGAATATCTCTGCCCAACCTGACATGTTACCTCTCTGGGTTCTTCAGAGATGCTCTGACCCACTAATTAACACCTGCACTTTGTGTCCTTTCTTGATCAAATAAGTAAGTTCTTCAAAACGGAGGGTGTTCAAAAAATATTGCTTTCTTTTAATGTAAACGTTAAAATTACAGCACCCTTTTTCTAGTTCTACTTTCTGAAGGTATGACAGGGTGCCAGGTGTTACGAGGAGAAGGCAGGAGAATGGGGTTCAGAGGGAAAGATAGATCAGCCATGATTGTATGGCGGAGTAGACTTGATGGACTAATTTTGCTTCTACAATGTGCTCCATAATGTTTGGGACAAAGACCCATCATTTATTTATTTGCCTCTGTACTCCACAATTTGAGATTTGTAATAGAAAAAAATCACATGTGGTTAAAGTGCACATTGTCAGATTTTAATGAAAGCCAATTTTCTACATTTTGGTTTCACCATGTAGAAATTACAGCAGTGCTTATACATAGTCCCCCCAACATGAACTTGGTTTCTTAAAGAAGGTAATACTAATTCCCCAGAGATCCAGTTGACTTGCTTAGCCATATTCCTGACAGCTCCTTGCGCTTACCGATAACTGGAACAATAGATATAGTCTGAGGAGGGCCTCGACCCGAAGCGTCACCCATTCCTTCTATCCAGAGATGCTGTCTGTTACTCCAGCATTTTGTGTCCACCTTAGGTTTAAACCAGCATCCGCAGTTCCTTCCTGCACAATAGATGACACGATTGCCATTGTGGTTACATCTGTGAAATTTTCATTTGGTGAAACATTTTTTTCCTTAATGAAATTTGAATTATTTTTTTTCTTTTCTGACCACCAAAATATTGACAGCATCCTCACATATTATAATATAAGCCATTGGTATTGATATTTACTTCTCCCTAGTATTTCTATTTTTTGACAAAATGAAGTGAAACCTGTTTGCACAATCAGTACGGTCTCTTTACACAAATAATTCTAGCAACAGCCTTTCACTGGCACACATGTATTATTTGCTTCAGCCTTGCAGACAGCTGGGCTCTTCTATCCATTAGCCACAACCTTAGCTACAGACAAGTATTCATCTATGGGTGAATGGGGCCTCTAAAAGGTAAATGAGTTTATTATTCCCACAGAACAAGAGAGAAGCCCTTACAAATGTAAATCATACATTCAAACACACATCTGCTTAACGCACAGTCTTTATTCATGCATCCACTGCTTTGTGAAAACCATGTTTATAATAGATTTGCTTTCTGTAATTAAAAACTGCAACTGTAGAATTTCCATCCTCGCACACGTTACAAATGATACTGGTGCTTAAAATATAAACTCAATGTCACTTCATTAACATTTCCATCTGTTTTTCCCCCCCTTTTCTCAACCCTCTGGTACCGCAAACCTCCATCGTTTTCCGAGATTTCTGCCACTAAAACATTTTATTTAATGAACATGAATCGAAGTCTGACCTAAAGCTGCAGTCGGGACTATACGAGGGACAATTGTGCGGCAACAAAGAGCTCTTTTTGTAGCTGAGTGGGGAAAAAAATAAAGGGAGAAGTGTGGAAAAAGGTTCTTTGGGGTTTTTCGTTAAAGGCTGTCAGCATTGTAAACAGGAAATATTTTCCTTAATAATTTACTTGATTGAAAGATACAGCATGTAAACAGGTCGTTCAGCCCACCGAGTCCATGCCGACCACCGATGACCTGTTCACACGAGTTTTATGTTATCCCACTAGCTCATCCACACCCCACATACGAGGGGCAATTTATCAAGGCCAATTAACTTACAAACCTACGTGACATTGGTCTGCGGGTAGAGACCGGAGCCCCTGGAGGAAACACACGTGGTCACAGGGAGAACGTGAAACTTGAAGTGACAAACCATCTTGGATAAAACTTTGCTGCTTTGCAAGAAAAAGCAGAATTGTCATTAAGGGTTATGGACGATCGAAATGATGTAAAACTGTACCAATTAGCCATCTTAACGCAAGGTCCAGTAGATTAGAGGGTGAAGTCTCTCCAATATTCGATATGATGGAGACACAATGAACTTCAGATGCTAGAATCTTGAGCAAAACACAGAGCGCTGGAGTAACTCAGCGGGTCAGGCAGCATTTATGGAGGGAACGGATGGGCAACGTTTCAGTTCTTGTGATGGGCTATCTTTTGATGCATACAGATAAGATCTGATCCTCCTTTCTCTCCTTTAGGTCTGGGTAGATGCAGCAACACAGATTTTCTTCTCCATGGGACCTGGATTTGGAGTCATCATGGCTTTAGCAAGTTACAACCAGTTCAACAATAACTGTTACCGGTAGGGCTATGTAATAGAGTACAAACAATTTTAAAATAATACAGTGCAGTAAAATAATTCCCAACCTCTCAGTAATTGCATGCATTATATTGTTCCAAAAAAGGCAACAGTGGTTTGAGGTTCAATGGTTTCACATGGAAATGTGAAACCATTCCCTCCTTCATTGCAATAGACAACAGACAAGGTGCAGGAGTAGGCCATTCAGCCCTTTGAGCCAGTACCGCCATTCAATGTGATCATGGCTGATCATCCCCAATCAGTACCCCGTTCCTGCCTTTCTCCCCATATCCCCTGACTCCGCTATTTTTAAGAGCCCTATCTAGCTCTCTCTTGAAAGCATCCTGAGAACCTGCCTCCACCGCCCTCTGAGGCAGAGAATTCCAGACTCACCACTCTCTGTGAGGAAAAAGTGTTCCCTCGTCCCCGTTCTAAATGGCTTACTCCTTATTCTTAAACTGTGGCCCCTGGTTCTGGACTCTCCCAACATCGGGAACATGTTTCCTGCCTCTAGCGTGTCCAAGCCCTTAACAATCTTATATGTTTTAATGAGATCCCCTCTCATTCTTCTAAACTCCAGAGTGTACAAGCCCAGCCGCTCCATTCTTTCAGCATATGACAGTCCCGCCATCCCGGGAATTAACCTTGTAAACCTACGCTGCACTCCCTCAATAGCAAGAATGTCCTTCCTCAAATTAGGGGACCAAAACTGTACACAATACTCCAGATGTGATCTCACTAGGGCTCTGTACAACTGCAGAAGGACCTCTTTGCTCCTATATTGCGACGAGAGTAGACCACTTGCTCTTCTACTGTGGTTAATCAGTATGTTTATAGATAACATATAGAATCATTTATTCATGAGAGGAATTATCCCAACACAATCTGTCAAGGCCAATGGGATCCTGACCTGTTAGCTATCAGATATACATCATTAGAGATACAACAACTTTGACCCACTGAGTCTACGCTGTCCATTGATCACCCGTTTTACACTAGTTCTGTTACCCCACTTCCTCATTCCTATACATTAGCGGAAACTTGCAGAGGCCGATTATCTTACAACCCCGCAACTTTGGGATGTGGGAGGAAACCGGAGCACTCGGAGGAAACCCACACGGTCAGAGGGTGAACGTGCAAACTCCACACAGACAGCACCAGAGGTCAGAATCGAACCAGGGCCTCCGGCGCTGTGAGGCAGCAGCTCTACCAGCTGTGTCACCTTAAATTGAATTCAATGGATGGAAACTAACAGGACTGCTCCGAATTGGTCTTCGTTGACATGGTCAAGGGGAGATGATGGTGATGATCAAAAAATGACTCCCAAAGGGTCAACATGGCAGCTTCATGACATGACCATGTCAATTTGATGTTGTTTCCTTACAGGGATGCAATTGTCACCAGCGTGGTGAACTGTCTGACGAGCTTTCTATCAGGATTTGTCATTTTCACGGTGTTGGGCTACATGGCGGAGATGCGCAACGTTGAGGTGGAGGATGTGGCAAAAGACAAAGGTACATGAATTTCATTTACTCTTTAATGGTTGAAATCACAGAGGGGACTTGGAACAAAGTGCTAAATTGGTTGCAAAAGTAACACTTACTTCAAATGATCTTGGAAGAATCTGCGTGTATTTTAGCAACAGGGAACTTATAGAGTATAGATGGAAACTATTGAACGCTGGGTCCCCACAACAATGGCAAGGTCTTGTTCTCATCAATCTTTTATCGTTTTCTCTTTTCTCACAACATGCTTCATTGGTTTATTATCGTCACATGTACCAAGGTGAAGCGAAAGGCATTATTGTGCATGCTGTCCGACAGATCAGATATACCATCCATAGATACAATTAGTTCAAACTCATGTCCAATAGAAAGAGCAAAGGGGGAGATACAGAGTTCAGAATATAGTTCTCGCATTGTAGTGCATCAGTTCCTTAGACAAAGTCCTAAGTTCTCAATGGGGTAGATGTGAAAATGCTGATGCAATATTTCAAAGATTGGATGATGTCCTAGCAATTTTAAATAAACCTGCAGGTTAAACCATCCAAGGCTCTCATTTCTGGACCAACCAATGTGTTTCCAAATTACAGCATCACACATATAAGGTAGACCAGTGCTTCTTAAACCATTTCAGTGCCATTCACCCTTGAGTCTTTATCACAAAATTTCATTCACCCTCGAGTAAATTGTCTTGTGTCTTTTGGTAATTTTCGTCTTATTTTAGTATAATTTTATGTATAATTTATTTTGTTCAATGAGCAAAAAACATAAATTAACTAATTCACCCCAAAATAATTTCATTCGCCCTTGGGTCAACCATTCACCAGTTTAAGGAGCACTGAGGTAGACTGATCCAGAGTTAAAGCTGGGCCTTTGAATATTGAGGAAGCTTACTTCAGTAAAACATACTCTCTCCCACATCCCACCTTCCAATCTCAGGTGAGAGAGTGTCCTCTCTACCCAACTCACAGAGACAATTTCTATCCATTCCACTTCTTTTGGCCCTTAATTCCTGGCACACACTTCCACATTTGAATTCCCTCTTCCCCCTCAATCCAAGCTGGCCCTCTCTCCTGCCCCTCCTGTACAGTTCCAGTTGGTACCATTCATCCAAATTCAAACTCTCTCCTCCCCTATTTTAAGGGAAAGAATAGTGAGGGCTAATAACGAGTAAATAGGGAGGTGGATTGTACTAATGTGGTGACAGGCAACTGCAGCAAAGCCTAAAAGTAGAGACATGGAATGCAGCAGTGATGACACCCAAGTTTCAGGAACTTTATTGATTATGTTATTGCATGCACCCATGTGGTAACAGAAAATTGGATCTACTGTCGACTAAGTTAGACTTGTGGATAATCATTTTATTCTGTAATCAAGACCTGGTTTGTTACCTAATTAAATATTTCTGTAACCTCCGTTCTGTAATCAAGACTTAGTTTTACTGTTAATCAAATTTCTGTGTAATATTGTTGTCTGAGAATACAAGAGCTGTACCAAAGTCGCGCTCAGGAAATCAGCTTTTACTGGTCTCCTGGTGCGCATTAGTTTTAATAAATTGCCTGTTACTTCACCAACACCAACTTTGCGTGGCTTTTCCATTTGTTCCTATATTCCTTTATCATGTTGAAATACTTTGCCCACTTCATTTATAATCTCCCAGACTAATGTTGACATTGATCTTACTAATTTCTTACTTTCACCTCTTCCATCTTTTCCACATTAAAGCACAATCCACAACCTCCGGTCTTTCCATTATTGTTCCCCATTACTTTCTTCCTTCTGTTTCACCTCTGTCGCTCGGTTCGATGAAAATAAAAATAAACATAGTGCAGTATTTTAGTGAATCCAAAGGAATGCATTCTATTAGGTATATCAGAGGCCTGTTCTAAGGTAACGATATTTCAAAGACCTTTCCTCAACTACAACCTAATAATGGCGAAAAAATTAATACTTAAATTTTGGAAACAGACAACAGTCCCCACAGTGAAGATGTGGATTACAGATATGTCCGAGACACTACACTTGGAAAACATTAGGCTTGTCTTGGTGGAAAAAAACAGATCAATTTCTCAAGACATGGACACCCTTTACTGAAATTTTACAACAATAGTATGGTGAAACACATATTTAAATTTAAATCCGATGCTACGTTAGGTGAGGGGGGAGGGGCAAGGTATAGCTCCATCTTTTCTTATTCCTCCTTCTCTCTGCTGCATTGCTTTGGTAGCACAGGGGATTTTTTCTCAATCTTTTCTATTCTATCCTTGCACTTTTTCCTTTCTTCTTTTCTTGCTTTCTTTCTCTTTCCTTTTTCCCATTTTTTCAATTTAGGTTATAAGGTTAAAAATGCAGCTGTTAAAAAAAATTGGGGGAAAAAAAAGGAATGTATTCTGTATCGTTACAGTATATAATGTTAAAATGTCTACATGTTTTTTTTTATTTTGCAGGTTCTGGCCTCCTGTTTATAACATATCCCGAAGCCATTGCTAACATGGATGGATCTCCCTTCTGGGCGATTCTCTTCTTTCTCATGGTGATAACTCTGGGCTTGGACAGCACGGCAAGTAACATAGTCAGTGATGCCAAATTGAAAGAGAACCTCGACAGTCAAAGCATCATCACAAGAAATGTTGACACGAGGAACAGCAGATGCTGGTTTATAAAAAAACAGACAATATGCTGGAGCACCAGGGGCAGCACAGTGGTACAGTTGCTGCATCACAGCACCAGAGACCTGGGTTAGATCCTGACCACGGGTGCTGTCTGTACAGACGTTATACGTTCTTCCTGTGACCACATAGGTGCTCCAATTTCCTCCTTTACCCCAAAAATGTACAGGGGGGGTTGTAGGTTAATTGGCTTCTGTAAATTGTAAATTGTCCCTAGTGAATAAGATAGTGCTATTGTATGGGGTGATAGGTGGTCAGCATGGACTCGGTGGGCTGAAGGACCTGTTTCCACGCTGTATCAGTCAGTGGGTCAGAGACAACATGAATCTAAATCCAATGTAATGTAATTTTCAGATATCCTAGTTCATTACTATCCCTCACTTTACATTTCACAAACATTGACGACCTGTTGCAATAAGGCCGTAAACAAAGAGAAATTTTAATCTGACTTATTCAGTGTTTGTCCCATTTTCCTTTTTTTTTACCCGTGTGATTTTCAAATAAATTAGGTAAATCCTAAAGGTATTTTTGGCAGTTGTTGTGTTTGTGCTTTTTTCAAATAGAGATAAACAACAGTTAAATATATTTAGAAATTTGGCACACATGATACATTGTGGTATTCTTGTTAACAGTACGGAGGTCTGGAGTCGATAATCACAGCCGTAATAGATGAGTATCCTCATCTCTTCGCTAAAAGGAGGGAGCTGTTTGTTTTGGGACTGATTATCGTGTGCTTTTTGGGCTCTCTCAGCACTCTAACCAATGTAAGTATAAACCTATAAAAACTAATTCCTGCTTTATTCAACTTCAGGTATCTGTAATATCAAAAGCATCCACTATTTATCGTTGAATTGTAGCAGTTCACTCATGGTGTTTGCATGGAGGTGCATTTGTTTAGTTTGGAAGTTTGGTAAGACATCAATTTTACCATAATGGGGGCACAAGGAACTGCAAATGATGGAATCTTGAGCAAAACACAAGGTTTTGGAGGAACTCAGCAGGTCTGGCAGCATCTGTGGAGGGAATGGACTGGGACATTGATGTTTTGGGGCAGGACTCATCTTCAGACCTTGTATCTCATGTATAATACCTCCATTCCTCACACTCATTCAAACAGCAAAAAAAGTGTCCAAAAAACACTAAATAGAGAGTCTCTGAAGAAGTGACCCAACTCGTAACATCGCCTGTCCATTCCCTCCCAACCCACTGAATTTCTCCAGCACTTCATGTTTGGCTCTAAATGATCATTCATGCTTGATTGTGTCTTTGGGCTTCTCAATCATTTGCACAGCCATTTAATTGCTCCAAACGTAGTCAATTTTATATTTGAAAGCATGGCATCTAATCGGTGGACATAAAGATTTCACAAGTAGATATGTGACTGTGATATGTGACTAGTTGATTTAATTGAGTGGTGATGGTTTTAACATTTACGTCAACCTGCAAATCACTTTGCAGAATTGCACTTTGCACTGTTCCACACAGGCAGGTAATAATACCTTTGTTTAAAACAATGTTTTTTTTGTTGACAAAATGGTCAAAATAAACAATTAATAAATGTGTTGGGTATGTGTCAGGTAAACTAAACAATGATGTTTAACTTTTTTGAGGTGCCGTACACTGTATTCTGACCATTGGCATCTAAGATCATAGGCCCAAGTACGAGCAAGAGACAGTTTGAATGCAATTTATTTCCAGTACAGAGAGAGGACTACAATTATCTAAACAATAGCACTTCCTAATTTGGAGTGAACTCTACCGCTGCGCCACCGTGCCGCCCCCTGGTTATAAATTACTATATCTCCTCTGCAAGGAAGCAAACATATTTTTTCACGTCCCCTTAAACCTATCTAGCTCCCTCTTGAAAGTATCCAGAGAACTGGCCTCCGCCGCCCTCTGACTGATGTTTCCTCGTCTCCATTCTAAATGGCTTCTTATTCTTAAACTGTGGCCCCTGGTTCTGGACTCCCCCAACATCAGGAACATGTTTCCTGCCTCTAGCGTGTCCAAACCCTTAACAATCTTATATGTTTCAATAAGATCGCCTCTCATCCTTCTAAACTCCAGAGTGTACAAGCCCAGCCGCTCCATTCTCTCAGCATATGACAGTCCCGCCATCCCAGGAATTAACCTTGTAAAACCTACGCTGCACTCCCTCAACAGCAAAAATGTCCTTCCTCAAATTAGGGGACCAAAACGGCACAAAATACTCCAGGTGCCATTTTTTAGTTTCAGTCTTTAAAGTTTTTTGTGTGGAATTGACAACTTGTGCAGAGCAACCCATAACTATATTTGCGCCAAATTATTTGCTGGGTTGATATGTACCGAAATATTTCCATATAGACAGCAGAAGTGACTCAGAGTCATCAGATTGTAGACAATAGACAATAGGCGTAGGAGTAGGCCATTCAGCCCTTCGAGCCAGCACTGCCATTCAATGTGATCATGGCTGATCATCCCCAATTATTCTGCATTCAAAGCTTTGCCTCAGAGTTGAAAGAACAGTGTGTTAACAAACTTTGTCCCCCAAAGTCATGTGACAATTTTAATTTATAATCCTGGCTGATGTGAAATGTAATTCAATTTTTCAGGGAGGAGCCTATGTGGTCAAATTAATGGAAGATTTTGGATCTGGATCCTGCCTTATTGCTGTGGTATTATTAGAATCTATAGCCGTGTCTTGGTTTTATGGTAAGGGATCCAATTTAATTTCATTTTCTTATATTTGTGAGGTTAAATAAACGTTTAGAAAATGAAGCAAAAGATGTTGCGATAAGTTCAGTCAAGTTTGTAGTTTTGACCCTTGTAATGGGTGTGGCAGATGGACAACAGATGTCCAAATCCTACAGAGTATTGTGGAGCTGCCAGAAGGACTATTGGTCCACATTAAAATACAACACTAATATTTTTGGTGGTGACCAAGTGGATATCTTTTTGACCAGAAGCGAATAGATAGCACACAAGGCAGAGATGAAGCTCCTAAATTGCAATGTTTGGTGGAAATAGCCTGTCCCTTTGCGAAACACATCAGCACGTGCCTATATAGCAGGATGACCAGAACTGTGCAGAGTACCTCAAATGTAACTTTACCAATCTCCCATCTCTTTAACTCAATACCCTGACCGGTGAAGGCAAGCTGGTCGACCACTTTCATCACCACCCTGTTTATCTGTGTGACCACTTTCATGGAACAATGTGTCTGATCCACGAGGTCTCTTTCTTCTACAACGATCCTCAGGGCTCTACTGAGTTCCCACATGGCAGAAGATGCCTGCAGCCACACAGCACTGGGCAAAACCATGCCACCAGTCTCCCATACTATCAGCTGTATGTCCGGGCTGTACATAGGATAGGCATTCATAAGCTGGAGAGGACTTGCAATCAGATTTTCCCATGCATCCTAAGCCAGGTATCATTGCAAGATAAAGGCCCACCCCCACCCCTTCCTTGCAAGTCATACACAGTGGAAGTCATATACAGTGCAAGTCATATACAGTATTCATACCCCTTGAACTTTTCCACATTTTGTCATGTTACAATCACAAACGTAAATGTATTTTATTGGGATTTTATGTGATAGACCAACACAAAGTGGTGCATAATTGTGAAGTGGAAGGAAAATGATACATGGTTTTCTATTTTTCTTACATGTGTGTATATATATCACATATGTGTGTGGTACACAAAAATGTGGAGAAATTCAGCGGGTGCAGCAGCATCTATGGAGCGAAGGAAATAGGCAACGTTTCGGGCTTCCCGAAACGTTGCCTATTTCCTTCGCTCCATAGATGCTGCTGCACCCGCTGAGTTTCTCCAGCATTTTTGTGTACCTTCGATTCTCCAGCATCTGCAGTTCCTTCTTAAATACATATGTGTGTGTGTAGTACATATACTGTATGTATACATGTATTATATATGTTCATTACTGCTTTGCAAAATGTACACCAAGAAATATCACCATTGCCAAATGAACGGAGAATATTCTATTGTCATCTAATTTACTTGCTCCAACAGTTCCCATTCTTTCTCTGATTTACCTTCAGGGGTCCAGCAATTCTGCGACGACATCAGGACAATGTTGGGCTTCTCACCGGGGCTGTTTTGGAGGATTTGTTGGGTGGGCATTAGCCCCGCCTTTCTGGCCGTGAGTAACAAAGATGTTGCCCATAGGAAAAGTACCCCCCTTGTTTCTTTCTAAAGGCTCCCCCCCCCCCCCTTGCTATATGTAGAAACAAAAAAGTTTACACAAAAGGACACAAAGTGCTGGATTAACTCAGCGGGTCGCGCAGCATCTGCGGAAAACATGGATAGGTGACGTTTTGGTCAGGACGCTTCTTTGGACTGGGCGGGCTGAAGAAGCGTCATATATCCATGTTCTCCTCAGATGTTTAGTTTAGATTACTGTCACATATACCAAGGGACAGTGAAAAACTTTTGTTGTGTGCTAACCAGTCAGTGGAGAGTCAATTCATGATTACAATCAAGCCATCGACAGTGTGTGGATACATGATAAAGGGAATAACGTTTAGAGCAAGACAAAATTCAGTAAAGTCCGATTAAAAATAGTCCGAGGGTCTACAATGAGGTAGATAGCAGCTCAGGACCGCTGATGGTTCAGTTGCCTGAGATCAGCTGGGAGGAAACTGCCCCTGAATCTGGAGGTGGGAGTTTTCACACTTCTGTACCGCTTGCCTGATGGGACAGGGGTGAAGAGACTCCATCCTATAACATTATGCTGGAAACAGGCCATCTCGGCCCTAGGTCAATGCCGAACAAGTGCCTGACCATGGAGTCAATGAACCTGACCAGGGATGCGTCCCCCTCATATTACCCCTAAACTTCTGTCCCTTAATTCTGAAGTCATGTCCTCTTCTTCCCTATTCTGCATTCACTATCCCTTAGTTGTTGAAACCCAGGCAACATTCTAGTAAATCTCCTCTGTACTCTCTCTATTTTGTTGACATCCTTCCTATAATTGGGCGCCAAAATTGTACACCATACTCCAGATTTGGTCTCACCAATGCCTTGTACAATTTTAACATTACATCCCAGCTTCTATACTCATCCTTCATTATGCTGGTGGCCTTGCCCAGGCAATGTGAAGTGTGAATGGAGTCAATGGAAGGGATGCGTCCACAATTCTCTGCAACTTCCCGCTGAGTTACTCCAGCAGTGCTCAGTTCGAAGAAGGGTCCTGGCCCGAAACGTCACCGAACCATGTTCTCCAGAGATGCTGCCAGACACACTGGGTTACTCCAGCTTTTTGTGTCTATCTTCTAATACATCCTCAAATAGTAGTCGATTTAAAAGAGTGATTGGTGCCAGTTTAGGAACTGTGAGTGATATTTTTTGCCAGGGAGAGCAGTTATTTAAAAAGACCAACAATAAGAATAAAATTGGAAAATCAAAACCACCCATCTATTTACATGCATTGATTTATTTATTTGATATGGATTTACAATGTACATTTTGTGTCTGATTTCAGTTCATTACAGTGAGCTCCATTGTGTACCAGCCCCCTCTCAGTCTCTTTGGCTATGATTATCCAGACTGGACCATAACAGCAGGATATTTGATCGGAGCTTCGTCCTTTATGTGGATCCCAATATACATGGTGTATAAACTGTTATGGACACCAGGATCTCTTAAACAGGTAAGAATGTACTAACTTCCCCACTGCCCTCATAGAACATAGACTTCTTCTTGCGTATGGCGAGCACAGCCTCAAGTTGTAGGTCAACTTGTTCCATTTGATCTATTTGTTTGTGCACGTTGGGTTGATTGCATTAGTCGAAACAGGGTGGACCACGTGAAGGTTGCAATCTTTCACCCCAGAACATAGACCATACAACAGTATAGCACAAGAACAGGCCCTTCAGCCAACAATGTCCGGATCGTACATGATGCCAATACCAACCCTTATCTGCCTGCACGTAATCCATATCCATTCCCTGCTCATCCATAAGCCTATCTAAAAGTTTTGTAAATGCCACTATCGCATCTGCCTCGACCACTACCCCTGGCAGCGTGTTCCAGGCACTCGCCAATCCGTGGAAAACATTTGCCCAGCATTTCTCCTTTAAACTTCGCAAACTTCACACTGACAGCACCCAAGGTCAGAATCCAACCCTGATCTCTGGCGCTGTGGGGCAGCAGCTCTACCCGCTGCGCTTCTGTGTTACCCAGGACTGGGTCATCTGCTCTCTCATCTGGAAGTAAAGATCCCAATTACAAAGCAGAGGGTGGTGGTTGTCCATTGTGCCCTGGATAATGCTTAACCCTGACTAAATATTGCTAATTATTTTTAATATATTAACCTTTTCAGATTATTTGGTTATTATCACATTGTTTTTTGTGGAAGTTACTGTGCAAAAACTGGTTGCCATAATTCCTACATAATAGTAAAGGAATAATGATAGACACTATACAAAAGGGTTATGGAACTGAAGTGTGACAATGTGCTACACTGCTGAGAACTATATTCTGCACTCCGTATCTTCCCCTTTGCTCTATCATACTTAAATTTAAAGGCAGACACAAAATGCTGGAGTAACTCAATGGGTCAGGCAGCGTCTCTGGAGATAAGCAATAGGTGATGTTTCAGGTCAGAACCATTCTTCAGGCTCGGAAACGCCACCTATTCCTTTTCTTCGGCGATGCTGTCTGACCCGCTGAGTTACTCCAGCATTTTGTGTCCATCTTTGATATAAACCAGCGCCTACAGTTACTTTCTACACATTCTCCAGGGATGCTGCCTTACCTGCTGAGGAACTCCAGCACCATGTATCTTTTTTTTCCATAGTAAGTCCTCCCTCCACCACCTCCAGTTTAAATTCCATTTGGAATATTTTGGAGGACCAAGAAACCAAGAACCAAGAATCTTTCTCAAACAGCAATTTGATATTAACCAAATAATTTGTAATATTAGCAATATTTAGTAAGCTTAACCTAAAACTGCGATCTGAAATGACAGGGTTCTCCCAGTAGAACTGCAGAATGATTATTATTGCATTTTGACACATCTGATCAATACTGTGTCCCTGCATTCAGTCCCACTGGCACTGCTAATCTACCCTTAAATTCTAACTTCCCTTTTGAAAGCCCAGATTGATTATTGATCACTGCTCTTGCAGGTTGCAAACTCTACATCACCACCACTCTCCGTCTAAATATGTCAGTTCTCATCATTTTGGAGCTACTCCCTTAGTGCTCAAATCTTTCACTAATGCAAACCACTTCTCTCTGTCCATCCTATCTAAAGCCATAGTGATCTTCCACACACCCATTAAATGTTCTCTCAAAAGGACACAAAGTGCTGGAGTTGTAACTCAGCAGATCAGGCAGCATCTCTGGAGAATATGAATAGGTGATGCTCCAGGTCAGGACCCTTCTTCAGTCCGAAGAAAGGTCCCAACCTGAAACGTCACCTATTCATGTTCTCCAGACGCTGTTAGGTTACTCCAGCACTTTGTGTCCTTTTGTGTAAACCAGCATCTGCAATTCCTTTGTTTTTAAATAATCTCTCATATTAACTCTCATATAATCTCTCAAAATAAAACCAGCCTCTTTATTCTAAGGGGTAAATTGCAGCTTCTCCAGTCTAACTGTGCAACTGGATTTTTTTTTGCGCTGGAATTATTCAAAACTAACTACAATGTTGTCCATCTGAGTGAAATGGCCAGTTTAGTTTTTAATGATGGATTATTTCACACACGGACTTGGTCTATAGGAATTGTGCTGAGACAACTCAACTGATTCAATATAAAACCTGAAGGAATAGAAATGTTTCAAGGCAGCATAAGACAAAGGAACAATGTTAGGCCATTCAGCCCATCATGTCAGGAGTTAAGGGGAGAAGGCAGGAGAATGGGTTTGAGAGGGAAAGATAGATCAGCCATGATTGAATGAAGGAGTAGAGTTGATGGGCCGAATGGCCAAATTCCGCTCCTATCACTTATTAACTTGTCGTGTCTGCAACATCAACTGGATGTTCCCCATTCATTATATTATCCATATGTTTCCAAAATTGCTTTATATCCATTAAAACTCTATTCCTATTACCAATGTTGGCACCTTGCACAGTATTGTACGATACAAGGTTCCAATATAAATGTAAAGAAGCAAACTTTCTAGATCATTTACATGTTCAGTGGTATTTTATTGTCATATAGAATTACTTTTTTTGTATACATACTGTACACGTGCCACATTTCCAGCATCATTTTGTCTAATTCAAGTCAAGTCAACTTTATTTGTCACATACACATACAAGATGTGCAGTGAAATGAAAGTGGCAATGCCTGCGGAGTGTGCAAAAACTACAGAACAGAATCAGTATTTACACGTTGGAATTTTTTTTTACACAAAAGACACCACACAACAGTAAACTAGTACACTAAATTAGTTCTGGTGAGATAAGAGTTTACAGTCCTGATGGCCTGTGGGAAGAAACTCTGTCTCATCCTCTCTGTTTTCACAGCATGACAGCGGAGGCGTTTGCCTGACCCTAGCAGCTGGAACAGTCCGTTGCTGGAGTGGTAGGGGTCCCCCATAATGTTGCTGGCTCTGGATCTGCACCTCCTGGTGTAACCCTCTGCAGGGGGGCGGGTGTACTTCCCATAGTGCGTTCGGCAGAACGCACTACTCTCTGCAGAGCCTTCCTGTCCTGGGCAGAGCAGTTCCCAAACCAGTTTGTGATGTTGCCGGACAAGATGCTTTCTACAGGCCCAGAATAGAAGCACTGAAGGATCCTCAGAGGGACTCTGAATTTCCTCAGCTGCCTGATGTGGTAAAGGCGCTGCCTTGCCTTACTCACCAGTATGGCAGTGTGTGTAATTAAACTATTATTAACTATCTTCATTTCAGGTCTTGTGATATTTATGTTACTTTTCTTTTCTCCACACAGCGTCTGGCAATCTGTCTTCGCCCAGAGAAACCAATCAAAGACGAGAAGCCTGACTCCCTCTGCATGAATGCCATCCCGTAATTCCTTGTACAAATCACATTTCAAAACTAAACTTTATTTATTTGTATGGAATTTTAAAACAAAGTCCCATTGCAGAAATGTGTAGGAAGGAACTGCAGATGCCGGTTTACACCAAAGATAAACACAAAAAGCTGGAGTAACTCAGCAGGTCAGGCTTCATCTCTGGAGAAAAGGAATAGGTGGCGTTTCGGGCTGAGCCTGAAGAAGGGTCCCGACCCGAAACGTCACCTATGCCTTTTCTCCAGGGCTGCTGCCTGACCCGCTGAGTTACTCCAATATCTTCCAGGTGGGATCTGGAAAATGGATTAGCTTCTGTTGATAATGTGAATCAAAAATGTGAACAGGATCAAGGAAATCTGAGGATGGTTCAGAAAAGACCTGAATACGGGTGCTGTCCGTATGGAGTTCTACCTGTGACCATGTGGGATTTTTCCGGGTGCTCTGGTTTCCTCCCACACTCCAACGACATACAGGTTTATAGGTTGTTTAAGAAGGAACTGCAGAAAATCAAAGGTACCCAAAAAGGCTGGAGAAACTCAGCGGGTGCAGCAGCATCTATGGAGCAAAGGAAATAGGCAACTTCAGACTGAAGAAGGGTTTTGGCCCGAAACGTTGCCTATTTCCTTCGCTCCATAGATGCTGCTGCACCCGCTGAGTTTCTCCAGCCTTTTTGTGTACCTCAGGTTTATAGGTTAATTGGCTTAGTTAAAATTGTAAATGGTCCCTAGCATGTAGGATTGTGCTAGTTATGGGGTCAGCGCGGACTCGGTGGGCTGAAGGGCTCGCATTTGCACCATATCTCGAAAGTCTAAAGTCTAATCAGTTGCTTTACAGTTTAAGGGGTTTCAGACAGCACCTGAGGTCCAGATTGATCCCGGGTCTCTGGTGCTGTGAGGCAACAACTCTACCAGCTGTGCCTCTGTGCTACCCTTGAGAAGTTTGTAATGATGGCTGTAATCAGAACCTCAGCAACCTGTCACACCCCAAGATTCAAACTTTGTAACAGTCTAAGCCAAGTCCTCTCAAAATGAGGGGTTCGAAGAACAGTACTGTCACCTGGTGTTTGGACAGTGATATTGCAGCGAGCAGCTGTCTAAGATGTGTTTACTGCAAGTCACTCGGAAATTAAGTTATAAAGGGGCTGTCCCACTTGGGCGACCTAATCCGCGAGTTTGCCCTCGACTCATACTCACAGCATGGTCGACACGAGGTCGTAGGAGGTCTTCGTAACTCTCCTTCATGCTCGAGAGTGGTCTCCGCGTACTCAAGGCCTTAGCTAGGTCGAGGCGTTTTGTTCAAAATGTTAAAAAATGCCCGCGAGTAAAAAAAGGTCGCCATGGAAAAAATCAATATTTTTTTTACTCGTAGGTTTAGCCATAGTAGGTCGGCATGTTAGTCGTAGGTAATCCAGGGTAGTCGAAGTCAGTCGTAGATAGTCTTCATCATAGTCGAAGGGAGGTCGAAGGAGATCGAAGGAGGTCATCTTCACTCTCCACTATTCGGTGTCCAATTTTCCTGAAGTTAGTTGTAGCTAGTCGAAGATGGTCTTCAACATAGTCGAAGGAGGTCTTCTACATGTCATTTTTTTTCAAACTCTTCTAAACTCGCCAATTAGGTCGCCCAAGTGGGACAGGCCCTTTAGAAGACTGTTCTTGTCTTGATTCACATATGAAACACAGTTATTCAGGTGAAATACTGTGCCAATGAAATGAGCATGATTGAAAGGGGGTAAACATGAACAATAAAAGTTACGCCATTTAATCCACAAATTACGGTGCCCATTTTAACAACTGTAGTGAACAATACATCGACTTCATGCATTGGAGTAAGGAAACACATTAAATCTGGCTTGTTAGCTTGAAGGAGCTCAATGTCACTAATACTATAATTATAAAGTCATTAACCAATTACAAAACTCAAAAAAATTATACCAATGCATGTTGACACAGGGTAACATAAGTAAGATCCTGGTTTTTTTTTTGAGACGTGTTCTTAAAAAATAAGTTGCAGGTTCTGAATATTTTTTAACAAAGATTTTGTAAAATAACAAATATAATCTTTGTAAACTTTGAAGAGTGTATCTAGTTAAATCCATTCATTCCCTTTGTTGTTAACATTCTGAAATAATGAATAAAATGTAAAGTGACAACTGGTTATATCAAACTGTTGCAAGATGTACAGTAGATGAAGATTGACACAAAATGCCGGAATAACTCAGCGGGACAGACAGCATCTTTGGATAGAAGGGATGGGTGACGTTTCAGATATAGGTGCATGTCCAACGGTCGTGTGTTGCATGTACAAAGAGCAATTTGAATACACCTGACTTTGAGTGTGGCTTTTGATAAATACTTCTGTTATGGGGAGAAGTCAGGAGACTGGGGTTAGGAGGGAGAAATAGATCAGCCATGATTGAATGGTGGAGTAGACTTGATGGGCCGAATGACCTAATTCTGCTCCCATTACTTATGACCTTATGATCATTTTTTTCCTCATTCTTGTTCTTCACCATGGCATTAAAAGGATATTGGTGAGACATTGATCAAAGCAAAGAAAGTTATATCGACCATCGATCACCTGTACACTTATCCCACCCTCGCATCCTACACACTACGGGCAATTAACCTGCAAACCTGCACGCCTTTTGGATGTGGGGGGAAACCGGAGCACCCGGAGAAAGTCCACCCGGTTCACAGGGAGAATGTACAACCTCTGCACAGACAGCAACTGCTGTAATCAGATTGAACCCAGGAAAAATGTTCCCAATATTGGGGGAGTCCAGAACCAGGGGTCACAGTTTAAGAGTAAGGGGTAGGCCATTTAGTACTGAGATGAGGAAAAACTTTTTCACCCAGAGAGTTGTGAATCTGTAGAATTCTCTGCCACAGAAGGCAAAGGAGGCTAATTCACTAGATGTTTTCAAGAGAGAGTTATTTAGCTCTTAGGGCTAAGGGAATCAAGGGATATGGAGAACGGGGTACTAATTTGGATGATCAGCCATGGCCTACTCCTGCACCTATTTTCTATGTTTCTATTTTTCTTTGGCGCTGTGTGGCAGCTGTGCTACTGCTGCGCCACCGTGCTGCCCTTGAACCATTGCAGACTCTCTGGTTCAGATACTCATACGATATATTTCCAAGTCAGAACCACTCATGAGTCCACACAAGCATCTTGAAAAAGGAATTTACACTGAACTGTGAAAGGCAATTTGTTTGTATACTGATAATCACATTGTTATTGCCTGAACTTTGTGTGGTTGTAGAAACGCAATTCACACAATGAAGCTTTCCCAATTTCATGGCTTGGTATTGCAGCAGTTTGTGCATTTTAGCAGTGAACCACTTGAAAAAAAAGATTCTTTAGTAAAAACGTTGCAGCCAAATATGGCATATTTTTCTATTCATCGAACATGGAACAGTACAACACAAGTACAAGCCCTTCAACTCCCAATGTCTGTGCCGAACATGATGCCAAGACCAGCTCTTATCTGCCTGCACATAATCCATATCCCTCCATATCCACATAACTATCTAAAAGCATCTTGAATGCCACTCTTGCATCTGCTTTAACCAGCGCCCTCAGCAGAACGTTCCAGGCACTCACCACCATCTGTGTAAATTCAATCTCTGAAAATTAACCGCATGCCTGAACACTAAAAAAACAATTTCACAAAGCATATGTCCTACCACACAGAGCCTTGGTGTTGGATGCAGCTAACATCAGTGACTTCTGCAGTATGTACTTCTGTGGTCTGGAATGGGCCAGTCGGCAATATTCCCTGATGGACATCTCGCTGTGTTGGGAGACCAACAAGTTTCACGCAGCATCTGTGGCGGGAAGAGACGTTTCATTTCAAGAGAGAGTTAGATAGGGCTCTTAAAAATAGCAGAGTCAGGGGATATGGGGCGAAGGCAGGAACAGGGTACTGATTAGGGATGATCAGTAGGGGTGGATCTCTGGAATTCTCTGCCTCAGAAGGTAGTTGAGGCCAGTTCATTGGCTATATTTAAGAGGGAGTTAGATGTGGCCCTTGTGGCTAAAGGTATCAGGGGGTATGTAGAGAAGGCAGGTACAGGATACTGAGTTGGATGATCAGCCATGATCATATTGAATGGCGGTGCAGGCTCGAAGGGCCGAAAGGCCTACTTCTGCACCTATTGTCTATTGGGTACGGAACCTTCTTCAGACTGATTGTAGCAGGGGAGAGAAAGCTGGAAAAGAGTTGGGGGGTGGGGGTGGGTTGCAAAACCTGGTAAATGACCGATGTAGATGCTGGAATCATGTGTAGAACACAAAGTGCTGGAATAATTCAGTGGGTCAGGAAGTATCTGGAGGATATGGAGGACGTTTCGGGTCTGGACCCTTCATGAGGCTGATTGTAGTAGGGGGAGAAAGCTGGTAAAGAGGTGGTGGCAGGACAAAGCCTGACAAGTGATAGATGGAATGCTGATTAACAGGTTGAGCACACTGAGAGGGAGAGAGGGAGGGTGTAGGATGGGGGGGAGGAGGAGGCGGGGAGGTGGAAGGGGGGGGGGAGGTAGAGGAGGAGAGTGAGGCGAGGAAAGGTTTGGAGATGTGGAGGGGGGAGGAGGAGGAGGGGGGGGGGAGGAGGAGGGGGGGGGGAAGAGGGGAGGGGGGGGAGGATGAGGGAGAGGGAGGAGGGGAGGAGGAGGAGGGGGGGGGGAGGGGGGGGGGGAGGAGGGGAGGGAGGGGGGGAGGGGAGGGGGGGGAGGGGGGGAGGGGAGGGGGGGGGGGGGGAGGGGGGGGAGGAGGGGGGGGTGGGAAGGGAGGGGGAGGGGAGGGGGGGAGGGAGCGGGGATGAGGGGGGGGGAGAGGGGTGAGGAGGGGGGAGGGGGGGGGGAGGCGGAGGGGGATAGGGGGAAGGGGGAGAGGAGCGGGATTGTGGAGGGGAGGTAGGGGGAGTAGGGTGAGGCGGGAGGGGGAGAGGGGGGAGGGGGGGAGAGGGGGGGGGGGGGAGGGGGGGAGGGGGGAGGGGGAGGGGGGGGGGGAAGAGGGGGGGATGAGGAGGGGGAGAGGGGAAGCGAGGGGAGGAGGAGGAGGGGGGGGGGAGAGGGGAAAAGGGATGGGGAGAGCAGGGGGGGCTAGTGGAGGAGGGAGGAGAGAAGAGAGGGTGGGAGAGGGGAGGAGGGGAGAGGGGAGAGAGGTGGGGAGGAGGAGGAGGAGCGAGGTTGACTGGCAGATGGGTGGACGTATGAATGATACCAAAGCCTTGCGTGCGGTGACGCCAGGGCGGCGGGCACTAGGACCCGGCACCGCCGCCGCCGCCGTACAATGGCCCCTCTTCTCTCCCTCGGCCTGTTGGCCGCTTTACCTTGGCTCGCCCAGGGCCAGGACCGGGTGCCGGGGGCCCAGGAGCGGCCCTACAACGTGCTCAAGTACCAGAACGTCGGTGAGGATAAACCGGGTGACCTGACCTGACCTGACCTACCCGCGGGGCCGGGCCGGGCCGGGCAGCGGAGCCGCCGCGTCGTTGCTCTGAGCGTCTCCCTTCTCCTCAGACCCCGGTGCCCCCTAAATGTCGGCGGGCAGTTAACCTTTAAGGGACGAATTAAAGGGGAAGCCCCTTGTGGCTCGGTGCATTTGGCGCTTGAAGCTTGAACCACTGGAGGTCGGGGGTTCGAGTCGTAGGCCCGCCAGATGAGTTTTTCCCCATTGAACAAAGAATACAAACCACACAGGAAACTGGAGGAGCAGCACCTCATATTCCTCTCGGGTAGCTTACAACCCAATAGTAGATAGATAGATCCTTTATTGTCATTCAGACCTTACGGTCTGAACGAAACTATGTTGCCTGCAGTCATACACAGAATCAATAATAACAAAACATACAATAAACACCAATTAAACATCCACCACAGTGAGTTCACCAAGCACATCCTCACTGTGATGGAGGCAAAGTCTTAGTTTCCATCTCTTCCCTCCTTGTTCTCCCTCTGCGCTGAGGCGGTCGATCCAGGCCGGAGATGCCGCTCTCCAGTCCAGCGGACCTCCGTGGTGATGTCGCCGCTGCCAGTATGGATGGGTATTGAATTCTCCAATGTAGGTTACTACCTACAAACAATCCCTTCTTCCTCTTTTACCCCTGTCCCACCTGACGTACCCCCTCCCTTACTTACTCCTCCCCTCCCTTTCTCTTTTTTCACAGTTTCAACCTTTTCCATCCTTATCTCACACGTTTTGTCTTTTCATCTCTGACCTTTGTCCAACCATCTTCCTGTCAAAACCCTCTCCTAAACTGTATCCACCTATCCCTCACCAAACATTTTGCTACCGCACCCCTCTTCCAGCTTTATGTTCCCAATGACCACCACAATCAATCTGAAGAATGGCAGCACAGTGACTTTTGGCAGAGCTGCTGCCTTACAGCATCAGAGACCCGAGTTCGATCCAGACAATGGGTGCTGTCTGTACGGAGTTTGTACGATCTCCCTGTGACCACATGGGTTTTTCTCCGGGTGCTCCGGTTTCCTCCCGCACTTCAAAGATGTATGGGTTTGTAGGTTAATTGGCTTCTATAAATTGTCCCTAGTGTGTAGGATAGAGCTAGTGTACGCGGTGATCATTGTTTGTCGTAGACTCAGTGGGCCGAAGAGCCTGTTTCCGCGTTGTATCTCTAAAGTAAATGGTCCTGACCCGAAATGGTCACCTATCCGCATTCTCCATGAGCGACTCCCACACTTTTGTATCTTTTTTTTGCTAACCAGCATCTGCAGTTCCTTGAATCCACATAGGATAATGTTGTCTACCTCATTCCAGTAAATATACATTAAATTGTTAACATGCTCCTTTTTATCTTCTTCTTACAGTTCTGACTGTCAGTGTCCTGAGCGTTCTGCTTCTTATCATGATTATAATGGTGATCTGTGTGTACAAACCCATTCGTCGGCGGTGAAAGTGTTGGGAGTTCTTCATTTCATTTCAGCTGAATAGAGATTTTTTTTTTCAATATTGTGGTTTACATTCCTGCCGGCACCCCAAGTGCATGTGAAGCCAATCACTTTGGCACTTTCCTTCCGTTTGACAACTTTGCCAAAGGATTGGAACACTGTTAATGGACTAATATGCGAGTCAACGTGAAGATCTGGCTTCTGACCGACCTGTGGAAGTCCTGTGCAGTTAAATGTACTCCGAACTACATCCGAAAAGGTGGGAAGAAGTGGCCTACCACCAGATCTTCATTTAACATCTATAAATAATTTATATACAGTGCAAAGTGAGACATAACTGCGATATTATACTGTGCAATGAACTGTCGAAAATCCTTTAGTGACAAAATTGGCATTATCCTTCTCTTCCCTCATCCTTCGCATTAAACATTCAGTAACTGATGGGCACTAACCAGAGTGCCACACATGGATAGATAACAATCTTTTTGTAACCTTCCTTGTGTGTATGTGTGTAGTTGTAGTAGTAGTAGTTGAGTATCTGTTCTGCTTGTTTAGTAAATTGTAGCAAAAGTCCAAGAGTTATCGCGTGGTGAAAAGGTAGCAGGAACTCCAAAACCAAGTATGTGGTCTAACTGACTATACGTGCTCCTTTTTAATTATGCATTTACTTACTTTCCACTTGCTAGGAGGGTTGTTCTGGATGCAGGGGTGGGTTAAGCTTTAGAAATTCAATAAACTTTCAAGACATGATCATGGATCGATTCAAGATATTCGGGATGGATTTAGGGAAATGTTGGGGGGGGTGGGGGGGAAGCATTGGAAATTATTTGTTATTCACAAAGCATTTGTGAAGAAAGAAGCTGAGTTAATGTTTCAGATTGGCACTTTTTTTTTTCTAGAGCTGACATTGCTTAACTGACAGGAGTATTTCTAACTGTGGAATCTGTCTCGCCTATCAAGGATTGCATTTTTTGACCAATCTGGCTGGTGCATTAAATTGTTCTGGTGCAGTCTACTGCACAATATAAATTACAACCTGCATTAATACTCTTATAAACTTCCATCCCTCCCATCAAATAATACCAGTCTTAGAGAACAAAAAATTAACAAACTGACATTTTTATGTTACGAGAAAACACTATTTTTCAAGAAATCTGCAATAGAACGGTGCAATTATTATCTATTTTATCTACTATTGAATTTGTCAGTAGATTGGTCGGCACATGGTCGGTGGGCCGGACGGCCTGTTTCCCTAAAATCTAAAGTCCACATCGGGATAAACCAGCATTTGCATGTTTTAACTTGCTAAATAATGAGAAATCTTGAAATTACTGATTGGGGATTTCATAAGTGACTACAGGTAAATCTTTTAACTTAAAAAGTTGATTAGGTTTTCAAAAACAAATCACCAACTACAGAGGAAATGTTACTGCAGATGCTGAAATCTGGAGCAAAAAAAACAAACTGCTGGAAGAACTTAGTGGGTCAGGCAGCATAGATCTGAAAAGCTACTATCTATCTCCTGTCTGAACTGGATACTTCAAAACCATTTGACCAGATTAATCTTGTAATGTGTACTGAAGATAATTGATGGTAATTAAATAATGACACTAATTTAATTTAAATTAATTATTGATGCTGCTGATATGATAATCTTTCACATCAAGCTTGATAGTACCAGGAAAACTCAATATCCTGCACCTGGTTAAAGATATTAAACATCTTGATTTATTTATATTTTTACGTTATATATTCAGATTAAAAGCCGATTTTACCTTGCCTGTTACCAAAAGGTTACATTCCCCATAACCCTGGTGAGGCCACTGGAATATTGTGTATAGATCTACCTCTCTACTTAAGGAAGGATTTACTTATGATGGGAGGGTGTGCAGCAAAGATTAATTTCTGGGATGAACAGTTTGTTTTGTGAGGAGAAATTATGTAGACTAATCCTTTACTGTCCAAAGGTTGAAAGAAGGAAAGTGATCTAATTGAAACATATAAAGTTTTTAAATGATTTGTCAGGATAGATGCAGATAATGTCTCTTCATAGGACCTTCTCAACAGATCAAAGATCAGTCTGAATAAGGGACATTCTGAACTTGACGGAAGAGACATTTCTTAATTGATGGGGAGCGAAATGAATCTTTGGACTACTTTATTTGAGGGCTGTGGAGATGAGACTGCTGTGTATATTCAGTGTGGGTTTGATTTTTGGTTATGAAAGCATATGGAGTAAAGTGAAAATGGAGCTGTGCAGGAAGATCAGTCTATGATCCTATTGATTGGTAGAGAAGGCGCAGGAGGGTGAATGCCAACTTCTTCTGGTAGCCATCAAACAATATTATTTCTTAGAACCAATTGCTTTCATCTTGCAAGCATATGACTGCTTACCACCTAGTGGAAGCAGGGAAGCAGTTTAACTGGAACTTCACCCCCTGTAGGTAGACACAAAAAGCTGGAGTAACTCAGCGAGACAGGCAGCATCAAAGATCCTATAGCAGATATAGGATCTTTGGGCAGCATCTCTGGACAGAAAGAATGGGTGACGTTTTGGGTCGAGACTCACGAGTAGGTTTCGCTTTTGAATCGCTACCATCCTGAATTGGAAATAAATTGCTGCTTCTTCATCATCACACAATATATATCCTGGAGGCCCGACAGCATTGAGGGGGCACTTTCAACACAATAACTGCAACAGTTAAAGAAAGCAGCTCACCACCAAGGGCATCGATTTACTGAAACAAATATTTATTAAAAGTTTTGAAATGTAAAACAAGGTGGTGAACTTACTTAATGCAGATAGCAGGATGTTAGTTCTTAAGTCTTGAGATAAACTCTAATCAATGTTAGTAATAATATGCACTGTTTACAATCTGGCTTGTGTACTTGTACCTTTTTAAGAAACCAGTTGAGGGTATTATAGACATGATATTTTGAAAGCTGTGTACCATATTTGGCCCAGCTTTATTGTTTGCAAACAAAGCTCTTTTTTTTTTTGCCACATCTGTACTTAAAAGAATCTACAGTAAGGTCTGTTTTTAGTACTGCTAATAATGCGCACAGATTTACTTTGCACTAGTTATTGTTTTAAAGATGAACTGGAATGTTTCCTTAATCTTTATTGCACACTGGACAAGTTATTTATTTTTAAGTTTTATATTTGTTTAATTGAACGTATGAAATTGACATGTATAGTACTGCTGCATTTATTTTCATAGAAAAATAGGTGCAGGAGTAGGCCATTCAGCTCTTCGAGCAAGCACTGCCATTCAATATGATCATGGTTGATCATCTAAAATCAGTAGGTTACACAGAAAAGCTGGAGAAACTCAGCGGGTGCAGCAGCATCTATGGAGCGAAGGAAATAGGCAACGTTTCGGGCCGAAACCCTTCTTCAGACTGAGCATTCGGTCTGAAGAAGGGTTTCGGCTCGAAACGTTGCCTATTTCCTTCGCTCCATAGATGCTGCTGCACCCGCTGAGTTTCTCCAGCTTTTCTGTGTAACCTTCGATTCTCCAGCATCTGCAGTTCCCTCTTAAACATCTAAAATCAGTAACCTGTTCCTGCTTTTTCCCCCATATCCCTTGATTCCTTTAGCCCCAAGAGCTTTTCTTTTGTATCAGTGGTTTGCCTCTCAGTATGATGAAAAGTTTTGATTAAATGATTGCTTCTCCAATTTTAATGACTGCATTGCTCCTCCAATCTATTTTGTGGCAAGTGTTTTTATTTACACTGAACGGTAGGTGTTCAGAACGCACTGCCAGGGGTGATGGTGGAGGCAGATATTTGTAGCTTTTGGATAGTCACCTGGATGTGGAGGGATATGGGTCACGTTCAGGCAGAGGAGATTAGTGTAACTTGGCATGTTGTTCGGCATGGATACTGTACCTGTTCCTGTGCTGTACTGTTATATGTAGGAAGGAACTGCAGATGCTAGTTTAAACCGAAGGCAGACACAAAAAGCTGGAGTAACTCAGCAGGTCAAGCATCATCTCTGGAGAAAAGGAATGGGTGACGTTTCAGATCGAGACCCTTCCGCAAACTCTACTGTTGTATGTTCTATGTATGTCTTTTTCTGCTGCTAATTGAGCAGGTAGAGTCTAAATGTACATAATTAAAAATGTTGCGTCTTTGTTAATCTTGAGGCAACTCAGTGTGTTAACTTGGTCAAGGCAGAACATCACATACTTTTACCCAATTAGGAACTGAATGTTGGAATTCATTCTCCAAATTCATTTTGGTTAAGGGTAATGTTTTATTCCAAGCAAACAATTTAATCCAGCAACCATTTGATTTACAAGACCCGTTTCTCACTCAACCAGTGTTTGTAATGTGAAGTTACTGCAGAGCTATTTGGTTTTACTGTAAGAGCAAAGGATTTCTGTTTGTTATATAGATGAAAGTTAACTTGGATGGGGGGAAAATATTTAAATACAATTAAAGTTTAAATACAATTGTTTTTATTAAGGAGTAACATGCAAGCTTAGATATGGACAAAATAGTACTCAACTTGTTCTCCTTTCGTGTCCTTATGCTATACAATGGCTCGCCACTGCTGTACACATCATTGCGCTATTGTAGTGTTAAGTACAAGGTGTTGAATGACATGGAAGAATCAATGGTTTATGCAAGGATTGGAAAGGTGTTTTGTACTTAAAGTAGTGAACAGTTTACAAATCTACGAACAAGATAAACCAGATTCCAAAAGGATACTGGTTCTATTACGAGTTATTTGAAGGAGGACAAGTAATTATTTAATTAGAGGATTTGCAAATCATTTAACCAATACATTCTATGATTTCACTTGATACCTGCTACCCACACAAAGATTAATTGGAATAGGTTTCCCTCTTCCATGATTGCATCACCAATCCAGCCATATTGGTGCTGATAAAATTGCACTTGGTGTGGTCAATTAGTCCAGTAAAGGACAGGGATTAAAATTTGGGGCAATGGTGATTTAATATTTTTAAAATGGTTATTGTATGATGGTAGAAATTGTACACTTCAAGCAACCTACCACTTCTAAAACATGCTGTAAGGCATCAGTGCAATTAAACAGAACCTGTATGTACACCCTTTCTGAAATAGTCATTCCAGTTTGAAGACTATTTGACTTGTTGAGAAATGAACAAATTCTATATGATCTTTGCTGCCAGTTAAGTACAGATGTAATGTTTTTGTCGATGTTCATCTTAGTGTGTTCAGAAAATTGGTTACTCACTTTAATAAATGGTAGCATTCATTAACTTTGCACAGATTTTTTTGTTTTACTATATTATTCCTTCCTGGTGTATCTTGTTATTGTTATAAGAATTAAAATTAAAATTCCAGTTTGGAATCTCACTGAGTTTGACTGGGGGAAAAAAAAAAATCAAGTCAAACCTGTCAAAAATATGTTTTAATATTTGCAAACCATTGCCTGGTATTGGTCTTCTTAAAAACAAGCATTGATGCACTACTGAAATATTTTACATGCATATTTTGCCCAACACTGCGTGACTTATTTTGGCATTTGTTACATTTTACCCAGGAGTGTTCGATGACACAGAGCATTCTTACACTCTGTCTTGTTATCTTGGTGGTACAGGATTTATACGGACCAGACACTTCCAATAATATACTAATTTCATAATTCATAACTAGTTTCATAATTCAGCATTTTTTTGAGGGAATTATAAGGAGTTATCCCTGGGACTCATTTAATGCTTGCAAGAATATTGGCACATGTGGAAAGTTCCCAGGCTGAGGCTTAAACTGAACACTTTTAGAATGCTGCATAGTCAGCGATTTTAGGTATAACTGTTGAATCTTTACTCAAATAGATTCTGATAAATAAAATCCCATAATAGCATCGAAATGAAAGGAAATTTTTAGTCTGGTAATGCTAAGTAAATAGTTGGATTGATTGTTTGCGACTGCTAATTGGGTGTTTTAATTACCTACAATTAACAAATTCCCCGTGCCCGCGTGGATCTTCGGTTTCCTCCCATACTCCAAAGGCGTACAGGTATGTTGGTAAATTGGCTTGGTTTTAGTGTAATTGTCCCTACTGTGTGTAGGATAGTGTTAGTGTGTGGGTATCGCTGGTCGGTGTGAATTCGGGCCAAAGGGCCCGTTTCCACGCTGCAGCTTCAAACTAAACTAACAGTTCATCTGTCAGTAATTGATTTGAAAGGTCCCACATCATTGAAAGTACTGTATAAATCTAACTCTAAACTACATTTTGTTCACTGTCATATCCATGATTTTCAGTCTTTTTAATCAAAGACAGACATGGGAATGTACAATTTAAGTTTTGAATTCACAGCAGTTTCCCCGTTTGACTAAATTTTTAAAATAGATATTACAGAAATTATATGCACACATGTTACATTCAATATGGTGTCCAATTGACTGAATTTTAGTTTGAGCAAGTGTGGAAACATTTCTGGCAGTTGCACTTGTCTTGAACATTTGTTTAAGAGAAAACCTCCCTTGTCCTCTAATATTCTGAGTAAATGCTCGCCCACAGCATTTCTGCAAGAAAGCATGTGTTCCAGGTGAAGAATTTCAACGAGTAGCATCATTACTGATTAAACTAATGAAGTGTTGAAGAATTTAGCTAACGTGCTGGGTTTTAACTGGCGAGGGGACTGAAATGTAGGAACACGAAACTGCAGATGCTGGTTCATACACAAAAGGACACAAAGTGCTGGAGTAACTTAACAGGTGAAGCAGCATCTCTGGAGAACATGGAGAGGTAATGTATTAGGTTGAGACACTTCTTCAGACTGTAGATGAGCCTTGACGCAAGATGTCACCTATCCATGTCCTCCAAAGATGCTGCCTGACCTGTTCAGTTATTCCAGCACTTTATGTCCTTTGGCGAGGGGATCAACGTGACAACTCCATGGTGCTGATAAAGACAGTTACATCTGCACTGTGACACCATCCTATGTTGCAAAGTAGCATTGATAAAGCATAAAAGTTGTACGTAGAAACACCTCCAACTGCTATTTTGGCCTTTGGCAGAAGCAAAAATCATTTGCATGATTACCATCTCCAAAGTGGTTCACCCCTCACCAAAGGACACAAAGTGCTGGAATAATTATATAGATCATGGTAGCATCTCTGGAGATCATGGATGGGTGAGGCTTCAGGTCAAGACCCTTTTATAGATTGAAGAATGTCATCTATCCACATCTCCATGTTCTCCAGAAAACCTCAAATCAATGGGAGTTTAAAATGATTGCAATCTTACATACAGTCTTATTGATTACCTTGAGAACCAATATTAATTTATCTGGAAACCTTAAAAAAAAACTCTTCATTATAATGGTACATAGTCTACGACCAGAAGACAATATGATACCGAGCGGTAAACTACAGGGAAATAGTTTCTTAAACTATTCATTAAATTAAACTCACAAATAAACCAGGTTTAGTTTTCTTTTTACTTACATAATTCAGAGAAAAGAGTAAAAGCACACTTCTGCAAAACTACAGTGTACAGTCTCATTTCAAAGTATAAGTTAAACCTTTTTACAAAGATTAAGATATCTGAAATGATTAACATTGCTCTTATTTTATTTCTTCCTCCCTTTATAAATGGAGAAAAGTAATTTCACATTTCACCAGAATCAGAGTGCGGGCATTCACTTCTGCAGACCAAAATTAAATGCTCAAAAAGCAAAAATCTTGTTTTCTCTTTTTCATTTTAGACTAAATGACATTCATCATTCATAGTCTGCAAAGTCTTTTGCATTGGGGTCTGAGCGCATCACAATATCTTGCTATGAAATGAAACGGTCCTAATGTTGATCCTCGGATGGTGGTCTTAGCTTGTGTGGGAACGGAAGTGAGGGGGCAATAATCAGATAGGGTTCCTACTGGCCAGTAATCATCAATCCCTGGAGGAAAAATCGTGCAACCGTAGAGATGAAGCGAGCAGCAGCAATGTAAGACTTGGCAATTTGGCATTTCCCCAAATAAAGTGGTGTGCCAACACTACCTACACGGGCAACAAAGTGTGGGCAAGATGTACAACTCCTGCTTTAATCCTGGTGCAGAGTTCAAATGCAGCCTGCAAACAACTTAGTATGGCTGTAAATGCAATATCTAAAGGTGCAAACTGAGTGGAAATGACAACATTGGAGGATCTTTGATAAAACCTGTCTGTGGTTTGCCTGTTGCTTAAGAAATGTATTTTAATGCAAGGGCTATTTGGCCAATAGAAAAGCAATGCAATAAAACATCATTAAATTAAGCTCAGAGAATGATAACTGTGTCAAAAGATTTTGACTGGATTTCTGTAAAGTAGGCATTAGATAATATTGTGGTTTCCAGGACATTTGGACTGTGCAAGGAAGAAGGCTTATAGCCAGTGCTGGTGAATGCTACATATCACTGCATCGGGGAAGGAAAGAACCATCAACACAATCTGCTGGCCGTTCAGACTGATCACTGAAATGTCAAAACCATGGAGAAAAAAAAAAGCCTTTTTGTTTTAAAAACAGTCTGATTAATTTCACGGTTGTAACTGGTTAATAAAGTGCTGTGCACCCGTTTCAAATGGCCAATGTGGAGCCTTTACTGCTCCTGGAGAGAGAGCTCCAAAATATGCTTCAGCATTGTTTCTTCTTCCCTCTGTCTTTGCTCTTGCTCCTCAAGATCTTTGGCAGAAAGCTCCATGGCGTACTGCAACTGCGTGTTGTAGGTGGAGAGCTGGCTTATGTATTGAGAGCTGGGAGAGCCAGCTAGGATGCTCTCGCTGATCGCCCTGGAAGAGTCACATTACTAAAGATTAGTTAAAGAAAACATTTTTCACACAGAGAGTGGTGAGTCTCTGGAATTCTCTGCCACAGAAGGTAGTTGAGGCCAGTTCATTGGCATTGGCCAGTTAGATGTGGCCCTTGTGGCTAAAGGGATCAGGGGGTATGGAGAGAAGGCAGGTACAGGATACCGAGTTGGATGATCAGCCATGATCATATTGAATGGCGGTGCAGGCTCGAAGGGCCGAATGGCCTACTCCTGCACCTATTTTCTATGTTTCTATGTTACATTTAAGGAGTATTCGCACAGTCCAATTTAAGGGTTTTTTACCCTTCCAATTGCGGTCCAGTTCAGGTTGAACCCTGGGTCCCTATCACTCATCTCCACCTATTCACATTCTAGGCAGAGGCTCCCCTAGCAGAGCAGTGCTGGGCTTTTAGAAAAAATGAGAAAGAAACAGAAAGGAATTGTTAATCATAAGGCCCTGTTGTAAAATAATGTGAAAAATAGCCAGAGGGATTCCACATGCTCTGCCAACAAGATCATGACTGAACCTTTGCCTTAACTGCACTTTCCCATCTGATCACGTACTCCCCCGAGAGTCCAAAAATATTTTCAGCCTTGAACATACTCAATGATTGAATCCACACAACAATCCAAGGTAGAGAATTTCAAACAGTCCCAGTCCTCAGTACATATACCTTTCCTTCTCAGTCCCAGCTTGTTAACCACTCATCCAAAGACTACAGTCCTGGTTCTATGTTCTCCAGTTAAAAAGACAATCATCCTCTCAGTTTCTAGTCTGAGCGGCCCTCTTTGAAATTGATGTCGAGGGAGATCATCTCTCATTCAGAAGCATCGACCCATCCTCTTAAGCCTCTTCACACTCGTCAGAATCCTCAAATTAACTCTTATTACTCTGCCTCTCTCCTTGGTCAAGTTGTACCACAGTATTCTAGATGCGGTGTCATCAAAACCAGTTGCAGCAAATCTTCCTTTCTCTTCCGATTTCCTTGCAGTGGCCAAAAGGGTTTAATTGTCATATGTACCGACAACGGAACAGTGAAATTCTTGCAATAGAAGGTCAATTTGTCTTTCAAACTGCTTGAACACATATGAAAAACAAGCACCAAATAATATGAGGCGCTGTTAACCAGATTCCAAGAATGGTGAGAGGGAAAATTTTGTGTTTTAATAAATATTAAAATAGATGGTTTAATTCCACAGTAGGCTTGTAAAACAATCTTGAACTTAAAACATTTTGATCCCAAATCTGACAGTAATAATCCCCTTTAGAATTAGTCTCCAAAAAATATTTGCTTTATCACAGCTTATCTTCAGATCTTTCAATGCAAAACATAAAAGCAAAAGAAATGAGGGGAGAAATATTTTTTGTACGTAAAATAACATTTCTGTAAAGTAAAATTCCTTTACCTCTCACTCTCTTGGTTCAAGTTCTGTTCTGACAACAAACTCCTGTTGGGAACCATTTCCCATGCACCCTAAAAGGAAAAGTCAGAAACGTCATTTTATATTTTTCACAACCACGCAGATGTTATGTACATTTACCTTGCAAATTCTATTGGCGTATCAGAGCCGCTGAATGGAAGGCACTGCTGGATTTCAGAGACAATTGACCACAGTGTTTGCATTGAGACATGGCTCAGCAGATTATATCAGATTCTAGCTAGGAAATTCTAAATTAATGCCAAACTGCCCACTTGAATTCAGGCTGATACTACCATCTGGCTTGTAAGTACCGTAGAGCTGTTCAAACAGATGTAAAATATCCCTTAGCAGTCTTGCTGATATTGTTCAATCAATGCCACTAATCATTCACTTGCTCATTGTTTTGTTTTGTTGTTTTTAAAAAAAAACTTACCATGGCTATTACATTCAACTAACTGCGACTAGAACTCAGACAATTTACTGTTTTTAAGCTCTTTAATATTCAAGCTCTTTAATATTCAAACAGTTCAAAAGGTTATAGGAAAATTAGGCCAATCGCCATGAATCTACTCACTCAACGGTTGATCTATCATCAGCATCCTCTGCCTAGGTTTATAGGAGCAGAATTAGGCCAATTTAACGGCCCATCAAATCTACTTTGCTTTTCGTTTCAATCATGGTTGATCTATGTGAAGCATTCCTCGTCTATAACCGCATATCCTTGCCTTCTCCCCATAACCTTTGACACCCTTACTAATCAAGAACCGGTCAACCTCCGCTTTAAAAATACCCAATGACTTTTTGGCCATACTACTTTGGTAGTCGAGGGGTCTTTTCTATGTGCTTTTTCGAGCTACCTTTTCACTTCTCACTTTTTTCCCCTCTTGTTCTTTCTCTCATCTTTTCTCTCATTTTCAGGTTAAAAGGTTAAAATTGAAGTTGTACAATAATTGTATAATTTTTAGTTGCCGAATGTTTTACCCTTGTACAATTGCTTCTAATAAAAATAATTTAAAAAAAAAATTAAAAAAAAAACCCAATGACTTGGCCTCCATTGCCGGCTGTGGTAATGAATTCCACAGATTCACTAACCTCTGATTAATGAATTTCCTCCTCATCTGCTTTCTAAAGGTACGTCCTTTTTTTCCCCCTGAAGCTATGCCCTCTGGTTCAAGACACTCACACTAGTGGAAACATCCTCCTCACATCCACTCTACCCATGCCTTTCACTATTTGGTAATTTAAGGAATCATACCCAAGCAAGAGTTAACATCTCAAGTCAAGTGCAATGAGGAAGCGCCTCATTAAATATCAGGCCGCCATGTCAAACTCACTTCATTGCCGTCGGAATGAGAGTCCAGCAGACTCTGCTGGATTGCAAGTTGGATCAGTTGGTCATTCTCATCCCCATCCACTCGACTCGCCACGTTCCGTCGGCCTCCACGGACGTGGTAATTTTCTGGAATGGCAAATACGGATGGGTCCACTTCAAAGCTGGAGTCTGTCGACAGTAGAAAGTAGAACAGATTAACTCCCAAATGCAGCAATCCGGCACAGTAAATGTACAAAGAGTCAAGAGTGTTTTATTGTCATATGTCCCAGAGAGAACAATGGAATTCTTATTTGCAGCAGCACGACAGAATATGTAAATATAAACGAAAAAAGTATACAGCACAAAAGCAGGCCGTTCGGCCCAACTGGTCCACACTGTCAAAGATGCCCATCTACACTGACCCCTTCCATCTGACCCATATATCTCAACTATGTAAGAGGCCAAGTCATAGAATATTTTAAGGCAGAAATTGACAAATTCTTGATTAGTACTGGTGTCAAGGATTATTGGGAGAATTGGATTGAGAGGGAAAGATAGCGCAGCCATGGTTGAATAGACTCAATGGGCCGAATGCCCTAATTCTGCTCCTATGACTTATGAACTCAAGTTATGATGGTGTTACCTACAGGCGTCAAGAAAACCACCCGCTTCTAACTCTTTTCCAGAACAAAGAGAAAGATGGAATTCCACACACTCAAAGGCGTTAGTACAAAGTTGTTTGATGGAGTTGCCCGTTACAAGGTTATGTTTGCAACAGTCTTTGAAAGAAAGTCTGCAATCTCTGTAGAAAATGGGCAAATCTTAGCAACCTTCACACAAATCACTTAACAAAATTAAATTGAGAACTTTGAGCAAAATTACCGAGGAGGGCAACAAATGCAGCATACGAACCTGTGATAGATATTGGCACTGTTAAGTTGCTCTCTGATCCCTGGTTGGTCTGAGGAGTTGCGGCCTCGAGGCTGTTGCATGCATTCACATTTCCAAATGTAATTCGTGCATTCAGTACATAGAAGAGCGGAATTTCTGGACCAGACAAAACAGGAGGATTTTGAATAAACAGAAACATTACCTTTCCGACTGATACCTAGGTCAGTCATACAGTGTGGAAACATGCCCTTCGTCCCAACTTGCCCACACCGGCCATCATGTCCCAGCTACACTAGTCCCATCTGCCCACCATATGGTCCATATCCCACAAACCTGTGCCATCCATGTACCTGTCTAGCTGTTTCTTAAATGTTGGGATAGTTCCTACCTCAACCACCTCTCCTGGCAGCTTGTTCCATACACCCACAACCCTTTGTTTGAAAAAGCTATCCCTCAGATTCATAGAAACATAGAAAAGGTGCAGAAGTCGGCCATTCGGCCATTCGAGCCTGCACCGCCATTCAATATGATCATGGCTGATCATCCAACTCAGTATCCTGTACCTGCCTTCCCTCCATACCCCCTGATCCCTTTAGCCACAAGGGCCACATCCAACTCCTTCTTAAATATAGCCAATGAACTGGCCTCAACTACCTTCTGTGGCAGAGAATTCCAGAGATTCACCACTCTCTGTGTGAAAAATGTTTTCCTCATCTCGGTCCTAAAAGATTTCCCCCTTATTCTTAAACTGTGACCCCTTGTTCTGGACTTCCCCAACATCAGGAACAATCTTCCTGCATTTAGCCTGTCCAACCCCTTAAGGATTTTGTAAGTTTCTATAAGATCCCTCCTCAATCTTCTAAATTCTACAAGCCGAGTCTATCCAGTCTTTCTTCATATGAAAGTCCTGACATCCCAGGAATCAGTTTGGTGAACCTTCTTTGTACTCCCTCTATGGCAAGAATTCCTATTACATCTTTTCCCCTTCACCCTAAACCTGTGTGGGGGGGGGGTTAAACAAGCTATCGTTCAGAGGTGCAATGTTACCAAAATCAACTTTTAACTTTGATGGGCTTGTAAACAACTATAGAAACTTAGCAACTGAACATACAAACACGTGCACAGTGAATCACCGTACTTTAATATCTCGTGAACATCTCAAAATGTTTACAGTTAGCTGCAAATGTATTTTTCTTTTCCTCCTGAAAGTACAGATAGTCCTCCAAAGACATCAATATACTGTAGTTCCCCATCTACAATGGATTCTTCAGCCTGGGTTATGAACATTTCTGGAGTGGGAGATTAATTAAGTGGCTTTATGTGGGAGTACAACGATAGACCCAAGGCTGAAAGACTTTCTCCCTACTCCTCTTTTCCTCTTCTTCCAAACTCCACCTCTGGTATTTTCTTCTCCCTCCTCGTTGATACCGAGGCTAGGTTAGATACCACTTCACAGTTGCCAATGCTTCCATCGCTTCATAGCAGGTGGGCACTGACTTACTGCCGAGCTGAAGCAGTGAGAGCTTAAAGCACATTAGCTGCGGAAGACAAATCTGATACAGTCCTCACCGTATGTCGCCACATCAGACCTTTTATGATAGCAAAAACATTAAAAAAAATATGGGCAATACTAATGTAGTAGGACTTTTACCTATTTTGACAGGAAATCCTGGTGGCAACTGCAAAGTGATGAAATCCTTGAGTTTTGCAAAGTGCGTGTTGCTCCTTGCCATAAGATCGATGATTGGAATCACCTGGTCTGCAAAAGACAGTGGGTAATCTTCGCAGAGCCACAACGTGGCTTTAAATCTGGTTAACAGGAGAGAAATATAATGTATAAGACGTTTTGTAAATTTCTAGATCTTAATGACTTAAATTATGTAACAATGTAGCAAAATTTCCCATGTGCTTCACAGTACAGTAATTGGTCAAAAGGATAGACACAAAATGCTTGCGTAACTCAGCGGGTCGGGCAGCAGCATCTCTGGAGAAAAGGAATAGGTGACATTCGGGATGAGACCCTCCTTCAGACTGAGCCGTCAGTCTGAGAGGTCAGTCCTGGTCATAAGGAGTCTGAACAAGAGCCCCAACCCAAATTGGTCCCCATCCATGTCTTAACAGAGAGTCTGCCTGACCTGCTGAGTTACTCCAGCACTTTGTGTCTTTTTTAGTAATTGGTCAAATGTTGGCTCTCAGTCCAAAAAAAGTACTCAAGATATTGGGATAAAAAGGCTTGATCAAATAGTAGCAACAAAGAAATGCTACTTGTCACAAAAGGACACTAAGTGCTGGGGTCAGGCACCATCGCTGGAGAACATAAATAGGTGATGTTTCAGGTCGAGATCCTTCTTCAGTCTGAAGGGGTCATGACTCGAAACGTCACCTGTCCATGTTCTCCAGTATCAAAAGAGCAAGAATTCTAAGCACAGGTAACAAATTGACTTGAAAATTAGGGAAATACACTCACTATCTAATGCAAGTAAGTAAGTAAGTTTATTGGCCAAGTATTCACATACAAGGAATTTGCCTTGGTGCTCCGCCCACAAGTAACAACATGACATACAGTGCCAGTTACAAATGATAGTGGAAATGGTCAGCAATGTTCAAATTAATGCCAGTAATTTGCTCTAACCATTAAGAAAGTACACAACGGGCAGGTTAAAAAAAAAATCAAAGTTGAGATTCAATTATTTAATCTTAACTAGTAGATTTACTTAAATAAGGGGGTGGATGGATGGATGGGCATGGGGGGTGGATGGGGCATGGGTAAGCTCTTTTAGTTTTTAGTTTTAGTTGATAAGCTGATGTCTTTCAACATCGTGTTCTTCTTTATTCTTCTTATGCCCCCTTCAGTCATGGCTGACCATGGGTGTCTCCAGTGTTGGAGGACGCCTGTGCGTGAGTTTGTTTAACGTGGGGAGACTGGTGCACAGACAACCACCACACAGTCCTTGACAGATCTGATTCAGGATCCAATGGCATGGAGTCCAAGACGACCGGAGACCCTTTTCTGCTGCAGCCTTCATCCGCTTTCCCAGCCGTTGTGACGTTAGCTCCACTAAGGTCAGCCATCGTCCTCCGCCTGTTCCACCATTGAGGTCTTGGTTGGATTGCTCTTTGTCAGAGTCCCTCCCCCTCAACCTTACTGCCATGGGTGGCCCTGCCAGGAGCATAGCTCCAGACGGCATCACTCTCAGGATCTCAGGACCACACAAGCTTCTCCACCACGACAAGGTGACAATCCACGGATGTACATCATGATATTTTGCATTTGCGTGCGACTTATTCGCGTATTCTTTCCCATTGGCAAATTGATATTTCTTCCCACTTTCGACACATTGCAACACTCTCACCCGTCCCAGACCAATGTCAGCATGACTATGACCAGATAAGGAAGGATGTCCTACAATATTTTCACCCGTTTCTGCTGTAAGCAGTTCTACATTCCCTCCAAAACTGTGTGGCTATTGCCAAGACCTTACTTGCGTAACTTGATGCAGAGCTCCATGGGGCGACCGATGTCCCGGTCTCCAAGGTCAAACTCTGGGTCGAAATATTCTTCTGGCGTGATTGACGTGGGGTTATTAATGGTTGCAGTTTCTGTGATAAGGTGCTGCAAGTCAAACAAAAAGTAAGAACACAAGGCAATGTCTCACAAGAAAACATTTCAGCTTAAATAATAACGTGCCAATGTACACACATGGGAATTTGGCCACTTCTGGATGGTTTACCTTAAATCTTGGTTGGTTAGATACTCAAACTATAGAAATGACTATTCTGTAAGTAGCTCCACATGTCCATGCCTAGTTCAGTTCAAAGATGCAGCGTGGAAACAGGCCCCATGGCTCACCCAACTCGTGCTAGGCCACAGATACCAACACCATCCAATGGTCACCCGTTTACACAAGTTCACCATTATCCCACTTTCTCATCACTCCCTACCCAGTAGGGTCAATTTTAGATGTGCCAATTAACCAACAATTAACTCACGCAGTCATAAGGAGAGCATGCAAACTCCACAGACAGCGCCCAAGGTCAGGATAGAACCTAGATATCTGGTGTAGTGGTGCAGAGAGGCCGTAGCTCTGCCAGCTGCGCCGCTGTGCTGCCCTAAATGGGCAAACAAACCATGGCTGCAGAGTTTCACTGCAACTTACTCCATTCTGTGGGCTGATGTGCTCCTCTACTTTTCCCAGTAGAGATTCAAGTGGGTTTTTATCATCTGGAAAATAAAAGAAGTCAATGCAAAGTCAGATAATGCGAGCAGAGATTTTAAGAATTAAAACTACTTTTCCGCAGTTAGAATTAAGGTTTATCATTGATATTAAAAATTAAATTGGGTTTCATGTTGGGTTTTGCATTTGAAGAGAAAAGTAGTTATATCCGTACCACATCATATATCACAAAATGTAAATTATCTTGTTCCTATCAACCTGCTGCTTCTGGGAGCTTGGACTGCACAATGTGTTTGTTACATTTCCCAGAGCGTAACAATAACTACACTTCATAATAAATCCTAAACAAATGCTCTGTGACACTCTGAAAGCAAAATGAAAGCACAAAAGAAAACAGGCATCAGTTTTACTTTCAATTATGCTTGGGGCGATGAATCTTCAGTTGTGCTATGATATCGTCATCGATGAATCAAGTAGTTTGACTCATTGATCAAGTATCCCACGTTCTTAAAATTCCCTCAGTGTGCTTCTCATACAATCCAGAGGTCTGTAGATTCATATTTGGCATTACTAAATTGCTCCTCTTAATCAAAGACTCCATTATGAAGAAACAATACATTTTGGATGGCTCGTTTACCAAGGAAAGGCACAAACTGCTGGAGTAACTCAGTGGGTCAGAAAGCATCCCTGGAGAACATGGATAGGCGATCTTTTGGGTCGGAACTCTTCTTCAGACTCTTCCATTATGCAGATAGAGACAAAAAGCTGGAGTAACTCAGCGGGACAAGCAGCATCTCTGGAGAGGAGGAATGGGGGTGACGTTTCAAGTCGAGACCCTTCTTCAGACTGGTTAGGGATAAGGGAAACGAGAGATATAGACGGTGATGCAGAGAGATAAAGAACAATGAATGAACGATATGCAAAAAATTTATGATGATAAAGGAAACAGGCCATTGTTGGCTGTTTGTAAGGCGAAAATAAGAAGCTGGTGTGACTTGGGTGGGGGAGGGATAGAGAAAGAGAGGGAATGCCAGGGCAACCTGAAGTGGGAGAAATCAATATTCATACCACTGGGCTGTAAGCTGCCCAGGCGAAATATGAGATGATGCGGAAAGCAGAAAGGATTGCAGATGGGAAGATGTGGCCAGTGGTGTAACCTGGTCTCTTTGATTTTTCATACCTTAGTTTTGAACAGTTTGTTTTACCTTTATATTTGGCCTTTTCATCTTCAGTGAGATGTTCCGATCTACTCCTTGTTACCACATTGACATTGTTCACAGTGAATACCTAGAAAAAGCAACAAAGCTTTTAATTGTTGTGTAGGAAGGAACTGCAGATGCTGGTTTAAACTGAGGATAGACACAAAAAGCTGGAGTAACTCAGCGGGTCAGACAGCTTCTCCAGAGATGCTGTCTAACCTGCTGAGTTACTCCAGCGTTTTGTGTCTTTCTAAGCTTTTAATCTTGCCTTGTATCTCCTCAAGACAGAGATTCACAACGTGCAAGTCCTTTGCTGTTTTGTTGAAATGGTTGTGCTCATCAACCATGGAACTGTTTAACCCGAGAACACACCATTCTAGTGGACTATCAATACATGGATTCACATTTCCCATAACACTGGGAGATTGTTCTGCACTCGATTCCCATCGAAAATAAATTAATTATGTGGAATTAACACAATGGGAGGTTTTTAATCCCCCCAAGATTTGGGACACCACATTTCAAGTGGTCTCATTCCCAGAGTTAGAAACTATAATTAAAAGGGCAGCACAGTGGTAGAGTTGCTGACTTACAATACCAGAGCCCCGGGTTCAATGCTGTCTGTGTGGAGTTTGCACATTCTCTTGGAGACCACTTGGGTTTTCTCTGGGTGCTACGGTTTCCTCCCACATTGGAAAGACATGATTTGTAGGTTAGTTGACTTCTGTAAATGGCTCGGAGCGTGTAGGATGCGAAAGAGGGATAACACAGCATGAGTGTGTGTGTGATCTTTGGTTGGTGTGGACTCGGTGGGCTGAAGGAGCTGACCAGAAAAGGGTTGGGAGTGGAACTTTCTTTCAGGAAGATCTCCTCATGAGTTTTCATAGCATGTCCATAACATGAATATATAAATAATGAAAAGAATGAAATTAGTTTTTCAAAACAAAACTTCCTATACCTTCGCTTCAAACTCTTGCACTACATCAGTCTTGTCCGTCCGCCAGCCCCAAAATCCAGACTTATTCCTGTCAGACAAGCAGAGAGTTAATTACAGCATCTCACACCAACTGAACAGCTGAAAATCTAGACAATATTGCAGAGGCCAGGCAGCATATGTGGAGGGGGAAAAAAAACAAAACAGAATGTTAAATTTAAAATTCAATACAATTTCATCAGCTGAAAGGTAATCAACCGAAAACAAGCAGTCTGAAGAAAGCCTTCTTCAAACGGCGTGTGTGGTAGAGGAGAGCGGAAAAAAGCTGGGAGAGCAGAGAGGCAGACAGAGCGTGACAGGCAATAAGTGGACAGAAGCGAGGAGGAGGCTGATAGGCAGATGGTTGCAACAAAGGCAAGAGATTAAAGCAGAAGGTGTAACACAGAAAAAGTTATAAATTGTGAAGCCAGTGGAAGGAATGTAGGAGGAAGTGTGTGTGTGTGTGTGGGGGGGGGGGGCAATGGACTGCAGATTGTAATAAGACTATGTTGTATTATCACGTATCATTCTCTCTTCCCCCCCCCCGCCCGCTTCAGTCTAATTTGCGCAAATGGAGAGATTGCATTTAACGAGTTCCAAAGTCAAAGTAATTAGATTTCCATTACATTTATTGTAACTCAGCATAATCTAGTTTATCTTGCTTCCAACCTACTCAACCAAAAGTTCCCAGCATTTTTAAAACAAAAAGCTCCTTTAAAAAACCTGTAAAAACCATGACATGTCTCAACTGCGAAGACTTCACAGACTGAATGCATGTGATGTCTACAAATTGTTCGTCATGTGCTCTATATTCCACAAACATCCCCAATTAATTTAATACTTCAGTGTCATGCATGCATCACCAAAGCTTAATGGACTGATCTAAAGTTCCGTAGCCTTTGAGTGAAGGAAGAAACAACGAGGAAGTGTAGGAGAAAAAAGGTATATAAAAGAGAAAATTAAAAGAAACAACGAGAGGGGAAGAGGACTAGGCATGAGAAAACGCAACAATTAAATTCAGACAATATGGAAATGCTCAACAGATCAGGCAGCTTTTGTAGAAAAGAGACAAAAATCACAATTTCACATGTCAAAAGACACTTGTCTGATTGGGAAGGAGAGAAAACAAATTAATATCAGGCCAGGAAGAGCCAGGGGAAGTGATGAATTGAACAATGGGAATATGTCTGAAGAGGTGAGGCCAGGGTTGTTTGTAAACAAGGCCATTTGTTCAATGGGATTATGGGGACATGTACAAAGCAAAAATGTGCTCTTTGTTCATAAAAGCCATGAGGGAAGTTAGAAAGTGAAAATAAAGATTTATGAAATGGAGAACTGTAGAGAGGTCCAGCGGTCAGCTTGTGCTAATTAGGAGAGAAAACAGCCAATTTCATAGATGATTGACACAAGCTGCTGGAGTAACTCAGCGGGTCAGGCAGCATCTTTGAAGAAAAGGAATAAGGCTGATGAAGGGTCTTGACTCAAAATGTCCCTATTCCTTTTCTTCAGATATGCTACCTGAGCTACTGAGATACTTCAGCATTTTGTGTCTATCCTCGGTGTAAACCAGTATCTGCAGTTCCTTCCTACACAATATCATGGATGAACGACCTGGCCTGAAACTGATGGAGAAAGCTCATTAAAGTTGTAGAATTTGTCGTGTATCTACATGCCCAGACAGAAGATGAAATGCTGTTCCTCAAGGTTACCTTGAGCCATGTTATAGCAGTGCAGGCCAGAGAGAATACGGGATAGAGTATTAAAACAGAAGACAATAGGAAGCTTATTGGTGTCCCTGTCACTCTTAACGATTGTCGCCCAATCTGCATTTGGTTTCTCTCGTGAAGACGAGACCACATTGTGACCACTAAATGGAGCACACAAGACTGGAAGAAGTTCAAGGAATCTCTGCGTCACCTAGAATGACCGTTTTAGATTGAGGTTCAAAAAGGAAAATAAAACTAGCAACAGAGCAGATTGTGCAATTCTGGACCCCTATTTTATTAAAAAAGTACATTATAAACTCACGAGAAGCAGTAACAAACAAGATGTATTACTAGCTCTGTTGTGTATTATAATCTAATTAAAACTCTTTCATTCAAGTTACCTGAAACTTCCAATTATTTTTAAGCATTAATATCATGTTGTGGTGTTGTTTACATTGCTGAACATAAATCTACAAATATCTTCTTCTTAACTGCATAAAAAGGTTATAGTATTAAAATAGATAAAAATGGGAAGTTTGGATTGACCAGCCACCTCAAAGTGGAAGAAAGGACTAACTCCATTGTGGTCAATAATCTCCTTCAAGGTCCAGCACCTTTTACATGACAACCGCAAAAAATGAATAAAGTGGCTAAATAAATCAGTCACGGGAACTCTCCAAGCACAAGGATTACACTGCTCAGACAGATGGGTAGACAAATCCGATCTATTTTTTTTTTTTTTTTTAGTTTACTTTTGAGATACAGCACAGAAACAGGCCCTTTGGCCCACCGAGTCCACGCCAACCATCGATCACCCATTCACGGGGCAGCACATTGGCACAGCTGGTAGCGTCTCTGCCTCAGCGCCAGAGACCCAACCCAGGGTTCAATCACACCAGCTCTATGTTATCCCATTTTTTTCATCCACTCCCTACACATTAGGGGCAATTTACAGAAGCCAATCACCCGACAAACCCTCATGTCGTTGGGATGTGGAAGGAAACCGAAGCACCTGGAAGAAACCCACGTGGTCACAGGGAGAACGTGCAAACTCCACACAAACAGCATCCGAGGTCAAGATTGAACTCGGGGCTCTGGCGCCTAGGCAGCGACTATACCACCGTGCCACCCCCCGAATGAAAAGACTGAAACATCCAAAAATAGAAGTTAAACTACTCCAGTGTACAGTGAGAATACATTTCCAAATTTCTCTATAGTTTTATTAGATTAATTCAGTCTTTGTCGTAGGCTCCATTAATTTCACATAATTGGGTAAGTTTACCGCTTTTCCGACCTCAAAATCTAATTGTCATTTAAGCTGATAAATCAGTTGTAATGACAAGGCTGCTTTATGATCAGTAGCAAATTACTTGCACTACATGGTCCTTCATTATTTATTTGTGTTTGATGCCAGAATCCTATCAGCTAAACAGATCACTGACTTACACAAGATTCCCTGGGTAGGAAGGAACTGCAGATGCTGGTTTACACCAAAGATCGACACAAAATGCTGGGGTAACTCAGTGGGACAGGCTGCATCTCTGGATAGAAGGAATGGGTGACGTTTCGGGTCGAGACCCTTCTTCAGACTCAGTCAGTCTGAAGAAGACCCGAAACGTCACCCATTCCCTCTCTCCAGAGATGCTGCCTGTCCCGCTGAGTAACTGCAGCATTTTGGGTCTATCTTAAGATTCCATCATCACATCCATGCACTGAGCTATAGTGATGACTAGAATTTCAGATTCAGGGTGCAAGGTTAAGGTTACCTTTCAAATGATATGTTTTTTGTATCAAGGTACGTAGAAACAATGGGGGTAGTAAGGCGACTTGCAACTTGATCCGATGTGGGTCTTACAGACGACAGTGTGAGACCTTGTTGTTCTTGCAAGAGCTCAAAGTGTTCCAGGTCTACGACTTGGTTATCATGGTCCATCTCTATAAACTCTGCCCTGTCAGCTGTCATCAGAAAGAAAATCATGACAATCTTAACAATGGAAGAAACGGACAGATCATGGCAACTTAAAAATCAATTATATTTAGATAAAACAGTTAGTGAAGACTTGCAAGATCACATTTTTTTTTTTAAATTAAAAAAAACTATTCTCAACACTGAGGTTCTTGACTTGATTATAGACACAAAATGCTGGAGTAATTCAGGCAGCATCTCTGGAGAGAAGGAATGGGTGACGTTTCGGGTCGAGACCTTTCTTCAGACTGGTCAGGGGGATGGGAAACAAGAGATATAGATGTACGATGTAGAGAGATATGCAAAAGAGTAACGATGATAAAGGGAATAGGCCATTGTTCGCTGTTTGATTAATGATTTAAACCAGAGATTCAGAAGGAGCAAGCTCCCAAACTGTAACAGATACAGTCTTCATCCGGAAATCTAGACAGTGTGTGCAGGTAATTTAATAATGAGAGTTAGCAGAGTTACCTTTTTTCTTATTGCACGTGCCATTGTGTATATTTCCCCACCAAAATTATGAACAACAGTGCAAGTCTCGCCTTATTACCCACTTTCTCCTCCATTTACTAGCCAATGAGCATGGAAGGAAGGAACCAAATGTAACACCACCATAATCAAGATCAAAACAAGACAGAACCGTAAGCCTCTCTGAATTACGTAACAGCATTTCACCAAACTGTGCTTTTACCCACTAAACTACGATGAATCTATTATGATAGTCTTGTCAGGCCAAAGTTATTTTCCAAGTCTCCAGATTACTTTAGTTAGTTTAGGGATACAGTATTGAAGCAGGCCCTTCGGCCCACCGAGTCCATGCCGATCGAACACCTGTTCACACTTTCACATCTGCCCTCCACACTAGGGTCAATTTTACAGATGCTAATTAATCTACATGTCCTTGGAATGTGGGAGGAAACCGGAGCACTCGGAGAAAACGCATGCAGTCACAGGGAGAATGAGCAAACTCCACACAGACAGCACCCAAGGTCAGATTTGAACCCAGGTCCCTGACGCTGTGAGGCAACAGCTCTATCAGCTGCGTTATTGTGTCACCCTTAATTTTTAATTAAAAAAAAAATTAATTGGATATTTAGATATTTTCAGATCGCTCTGCTTAATGAATTGCTTGATTTACAATGCGGTTGCCTCAAGATTAATATAATCTGAGGAAGAAGAAAATAAAAACTCACAAAGCCTTGATATCCAAATTTGAAGTTCCTGCATTTACCTTTTCCCTTAAAAATATAGCTGCGATGTCCCCTTTCCCATCTCATATTCTCAAAGTTCAGCAAGGTGGTATCTACCCGTAGGTTGGCACCACTCTTCCATATACGGTAGACATCACTTGGGCACATCTTGGACACCAGGGGAACTGGAAAAGTGAGAAAAATCAAACAAACGTGCACGGGAAGAATGTTTTTTTCATTTTTTTTAAGCCTTAATGTGGCAGAGAAAATCGTATTATAAAAACACCTTATTTTTGTACCTTTGGACCTATTTTACACCTTGGTACCATGCATGTGCTTGATGTAAATATGTTACAGGCAGTTTGATGCTTGTCCACTTACTTAAAGATTCACTACATAGGTTTAAAATACAATTTAATTCTTCCACAACCATATATCAATACAACTTTTGAAACTAGCCACGCAAGCTATTGTCGGGGTTAAGGGCCTGTCCCACTTGGCAATTTTTTTTGGCGACTGTCAGAATCATCGACTAACCAAAAAAGTCGTGGCGTGATGACGTATTGACGTGCGATGTCTCTCGTGTCGCAACATTTTTTTTTTGTCGTCGCTGGATTTTGAAATGTTCAAAATCTTTTGGCGACCCGAGACGACAGTCAGTGACGCCGGCAGTCGCCGAAAAAAATCGCCAAGTGGGACAGGCCTTTTAAGAGTCAAAGCAGCCTGGGAAAAGGAAGCAACCCATATAATTCAAAGATAAATGTTTGATTACTTCAAATGACGAACAATAGCAGTAGCTTTTTTAAAAAAAAACCCAGATGATTTAAAACCACTTTGCTCTTGTTTACACTAACTCTTTAAAATTAGAAGGAATGTTATAGCAGTGACGTAGGCTTAAAACCAAGCAATGAGTGAAACCAACTAACAGGTGCAAGTGTACAAATCCCTACTGGATGCAAAAGCCTCTTAGTCTTAATAACTTCCTTCAGGATGGTATTTTCTTTTGGATAGATCTCTTTCATTTACAGTTCTTCCTCAGGTTACGAAACGGTTCTGAGGAGTTTGTAAGTTCAAAATGTGGCCGCTCGGCAATATATTTAAATCATCATAAGATCATAAGTGATAGGAGTAGAATTAGGCCATTCGGCCCATCAAGTCTACTCCACTATTCAATCATGGCTGAGATATCTCCCTCCTAATCCCATTCTCCCGTCTTCTCCCCATAACCTCCGACATCCGTACAAACATTGGTCAACCAAGGGCAAAGTGTGGTTAAGCCAGGTTGTTTAGCTCAACTATTCAGATTTCTCTGCACTATGCAATGTTACTGCCATGATCCAGGTTCTCACATTGCTGAAGATGTCTGCAGCAGCAGCTAGCAAATCCAATCCAATGGTCTCCCAAATACTCGATCATATGTAATTCAGGCATTCGTACCCTGGACACAACCTGTATTGCGTTAACCACCTTGGAATATTTTGCAATTCTTTACTTCATTATAAAACTATAGGCAAATGCAAAATGTTATTATAAGCTTCATAACATGGAGTAAAGAATAAGCTTCATAACATGGAGTAAAGGCACCTCCCAATATCAATTAAGAAATTTCAGGCAAGACTAAAGCAGAATAGGACATCTATTCTGACCATAAGCAGCACAAATACAAATACTTGGCTAAACCTTCTAATACATCTTGGCATCTCATGATCAGTGCTTCCCAGCATGGAGTAAATCATGCTTTAAATAGAACAAAAGCCATCTGAAAAGGATCATTGCCAATACAGGGATATGGAACGAGTTATTTTGAAAACAAGTACACTTACTCCAGCTGGTAAACTCCCACTTCATCTCCACATAGAAATCAGAAGTCTGTTAAGAAATGTTTTTAAAAGGTGGGTTAAGTACATCGTCAAAAGTTCGAAGATAGTATGAAAAACAAAATAACACAATTAATTTTGCAGTACTGGATCAAATATAAAAGACCTAAACTAGCTAATGTATTTACAACCTAGTGTAATATTCTTTATTAAAGTTTATTTTTCATTGAAATAATCAGTGAGAGATTAGTAAAGGAACGGGTAACGGTACAACTGTGCTGGAATATAAAAGGTAATTTCGCATCAAAGCCTTCTTCCATCTGTTTTTTTTTTTTTAAATAGCCTTTTTTTAAAATTAGTTAGATTTTTTTGTTGATAAGGAAGCAAATTAGAAGTTCATTAATTTAGCATTAGGATTTCTTGGGTGAGAAAAATCTAAAATTACTCAGTGGTCAGATTTAACGTTTCAAGTCAATGATATTTTAATCACATAAAAATTCATCCTAGTTAGTATTGTTGAAGTGTAGGTCAGTTGGACCAATATCCTTCGTTAACAAAATTTGTTTCACAAAGGCAATATCAAAGATAATTTAGAGACACAGTACAACAAGTTGTTACCATTGAAGTGTTAAGTGGTTTAGCTTATTGTCACGCACAGGTACATGATAAAGAGAATAATGTTTAGTGCAAGTTAAAGTCCAGTAAAATCTGATTAAAGCTAGTCCGAGGGTCCCCAATGAGGCAGGTGGCAGCACAGGACCACATCCTGGTTGGTGATAGGATGGTCCAGATGCCTCATAACAGCTGGGAAGAAACTGTCCTTGAATTTGGAGGTTAGCGCTTTCATAATTCAGCACCTCTTGCCTGATGGGAGAGGGGAGAAGAGGGAGTAATGCCCATCAGGGGTGAATTTTTTCAGGCAATACCGATTTCTCTGCACCATTGTTCGGGGAGTCCAGAACCAAGAATAAGGGGTAAGCCATTTAGAACGGAGATGAGGAAACACTTTTGCACAGTCTGTGGAATTCTCTGCCTCAGAGGGCAGTGGAGGCCAGTTCTCTAGATACTTTCAAGAGAGAGCTAGATAGGGCTCTTAAAGGTAGCGGTGTCAGGGGAGATGGGGAGAAGGCAGGAACGGGATACTGATTGGGGATGATCAGCCATGATCACAATGAATGGCGGTGCTGGCTCGAAGGGCCAAATGGCCTACTGCAACGCCTATTGTCAATTGTCCATCCCAATTGTGCATTTTCGGACAAACTTAGATACAATAGAACCAAATTTACACTTTCTTACATTAATCAAGAAACTTTGATTAATTATGGCATGCTTTTCATTCAAACTCTAAAGATAGCCGAGTGCAAAGTTATTTATTGTTTAATTTTAACCTAGCATTCTCTCATGTAGTGATTGACAATAATTTAACATTAAGGAGGACAATTGTTTTATTAGCAGAATCTATCTATTGGGAGCAATTAAAAAAAAAATCAACTATAGGAAGATTTCACAGAGAATATATAGGAAGGCAAAAAAATGCAGGAGTGATCCCAATGCCGAGTGCTTTGAACTACAGTGAAAAGTTTAGCTTCCTTAGACTTTACTTTAGAGATACAGAGTGGAAACAGGACCTTCGGCCCACTGAGTCCACGCCTACCAGCGATCACCCGTACACCGGCGCTATCGCACACGCTAGGGACAATTTACAGAAGCCAATTAACCTACAAACCTGCACGTCTTTGGAGTGTGGGAGGAAGCCCCCATGGTCACAGGGAGAACGTACAAACTCTGTACAGATAGCACCGTAGTCAGGATCAAACTCGGGTCTCTGGCGCTGTAAGGCGGCAACTCTACCGCGGCGCCACTGTGCTGCCCTCCAAATTGAACATAATAGACAAGAGTAACAAAAGAGATAGAAACAACATTAATCGGTTACTATCCTAAGTTAGGAGTTAAGAGTTCAATCATAAACTAATTGCTCGGATGAATCAATTTGGAGCTGAACTGAGTCGAGTCTCACAGATCAGGAATATCCCCAGTGCATGCAGCGCTGATTAAATTACATCATCTTCTCAACTAGACTTGGTTTTTGTTCCCAATTACAATTTATTAAGCTTCGTTTCACAGATCATCAAGAAAAGGGAATATTTCAGTTGTGATACCCACCACAAATGACTAGTTATCTGATACACACCAAGTTGCCTTAGGCTTCTCTGGCTTGGTATGCTTTGTAAGTGAGAACGAAAGAGGTGGGAAGTTATATAATGATAAATCTAGATGATAACAATAAGGGATCATCCCCATTGCCTTTCTTAACTTATGCAAACAGAAACTTAGAATGCAAGAACCATTAATTTTGAGAATTATTTGGCTGGCTTTTGGTTTGAACAGAACTGGTTGTATTTGAATCAAGTTGGAAATTAACTAGTCGTAGTTTGGGAGAATTGCAGAGTACATACATGAGAAAAAAAGTTACATACCAATTAATGTTCTGAATTGGTTTCTAAAGACAGAATCATGATGCAAATGAAATCTTTTAACTAAAACGGATATATATTGAAATTATATTTTTATTTAACTTGTTCAGGATGCTAGGGCGGTCGTTACCTTTTGTATCATGTTGAGTAGTTCTGGAACTCCATTTAGATGAGAGTTTATTCTGATATAGTCCCGATGCTGAAGAATTTTCTGCAGCAACTCAGGATCTCCTGTGCTGACTGCCTCCTGTAGAACTGAAGTGAAGGAAACATTTAAGCCATGAGTAACGATTGGTAATACACTTATTAGACAACTTGCCTGTAATCTTCCAATGTAACAACAACAAATGGATTTACTTAGAGTCTTTAAATGTAGCATGACTCGTTTCACAGGAAAAATGTTAAATATGCCACATCCAGTCATGCTTGGTCTGGAACAATTAAACAGCTCACTGGATGACAAGGCTCCCACAAATATCCTCACTCACATAGATGGTGAAACTCAGCACATCAGTGCAAAACAGAAGTGCCGAGTGGATGATCCATTTCGGCCTCCTCCAGAGGTCCCCAGCAAGATAGATGCCAGTCTTCAGCCAATTTAATGGGGTGGAAGATTGCAACTTTTACGTGGTCCGCCCGGTTTCGACAAATGCAATCAACCCGGCGTGCACAATCAAATAAGATCAAATAGAACAAGTTGTCCTACAACTTTAGGCTGTGCACGCCATACGCAAGAAGAAGAAGAAGCCAATTTGATTCACTCAATGTGATGTCAAGAAATGACTAAAGGCATTGGATACGTCAAAGGCTGTGGACTTTGATAACATTCCATCAATCGTACCGAAAACATGTGTTTTTGAACCTGCCATGCCTTGGTACATGCTGTTCCAGTGTGGCTACCACACTGGCGCCCAGCCAACAATGTGGAGAATTGCTCAGGAACGTCTTGCCCACAAATCCAACCCCTCCTGGGGCAAATCCAACCAACCGATTACCTCTCCACTTGATCATCAGCAAATTGGCAGAAGGGATAATCGTGAGTGCTATCAAGTGGTACTTGCATAGAAGCAACATGCTTGCACAGGTTCAGCTTAGGTTCCGCCAAAGTCACTCAACCTTGGTCCAAACATGGGACGAGAGAGCTAAAATCCAGAGGCAAAATGAGTGTAATGGCCCTTGACAGCATTTGATGATGAATGACATCAAGGAGCCTCGGCTAAACTAGAGTCAAAGGGAATCCAGGAGAAAATCCCTCGCTGGTTGGAATTAGACTCAACACAAAAAGGGTGTAGATGCTGGTTGATACACAAGAGGACACAAAGTTCAGAGGCAATCTCTGTAGTGCATGGTTGGGTGACATTTCAGTTTGAGACCCATCTGCAGAAGAAGAAGATCCTTCTTCAGCTGCTTCATCAATGAATGTCCTTCAACTGAAAGGCAAGAATTCAGGATTTTCATTGATGAGAGAAAGCCAGAAAATAGAGGTGGGGGTGGTACAAAACCTGGCGAGTGATAGGTGGATACAAGTGATGGGGGGGGGGGGGGGGGGGGGTGAAGGGATGATTATCCAATGGGTGAAGCCAGTGACAAAGGCTGGAGGTAAAAATAAGACAAAAAGGTGTCAGATAAGGAGAAATGAAATGTAAACCCAACAGTCCAACACAGAGACATTGGTGAAACATGAAGGGAGACCCAAACGTCGTCAGACTTGTATTTAGTTTAAAACTTCAAAAGTTATGTTTAAGCTTTGTGCACCACATAAAATTCTTTCTGATTTCAACATTTTTCCCCTAATAAATCCAAAGACAGAAAATAATTGGGTGTTAATTTGGGGAACACCCAGCGAGGCCATAAGATCATGTTCCCTGTATTTTGTTTGCATTTTGAGTTAGTGCCTGCTTTGCTATAAATAAAACTTCCTCTTCCGCCATGGCTGCATTTTGTTACTCATTGCGACTTGACCACAGACTGCAAGTGTGTGGTGTAAAAAGTGCAGTTCCTCACACTGCAAGGTGTCAGTGCTGCATTTGTTGACAAAAGCTTGCTGTTTTTCTCCAATTGGGAAGGAAAAAAAATGTTTTAATCTAAAAAGGAGGAAGCAGATCTGGCCGAACCGTTAGGCAAGTGTTCGCTAGAGTGGCAAATGCCCCAATTAATCGTCTATCTTTATTAATCTTACCGTTCGTCCATCTCATTCTTCCACCCCAGGCTCTCCCAGCCGCCCAAAGATTGTACATGCTCCTTTTACCTGTTTTGCCTGCGCTAGATTTACACATTTTTATAATAGCTGCTTGTCTACTTACTACCCAAGTTTAATTTATGTGCTCCTATTTTCTCAAATAACACACTCAAATTTATGCCAGGGCAAATTTACTTATCAACTTTCAATATTATGTTTGTACGTTCTAGGCACAGAATTAGCCCATTCAGCCCATCAAGTCTACTCCGCCATTAAACCATAGCTGATCTATCTTTCCCTCTCAACCCCAATCTCCTCCCTTTGCCCCACAATCCCCGACATCTGTACTATTCAAGAATCTGTTAAACTCCACCTTAAAAAATATCCATCGACTTGGCCTCCACAGACATCTGTGTCAACGAATTCCACAGATTCTCCACCCTCTGACTACAGAAATTCCTTCTCATCCCCTTACTAAAGGTATGTCCATTTATTCCGAGGCCATGGCCTGAGATCTTGCAAGTTTGGTTTTGCATAGCTGAACGAAAACTCAAATGAAGCTAGTAGATCACATGTTTAAATCTATCCGCCTACCATATTTTTAAATCATGGCTCACAAACGGGTAACTTTCTCCGTTTTATGCTCCGACAGTTAACATCAAGCATTTCAGGTAAAGAATTGTACAGATGGAAGGGAAAGCTTTATAATGTAGTGTGATGTGATTTACCCATTGTGGTGTAGTCAGTGTATGCAGATTTACTCTCCTCTAGTGTAATGTAGGCAGTGTAGTCAGGTGGCTTACCAGGCTTATGTTTGACTTGCACACTACTTTTTAAGCCCTTAACTTCTGTCTAAAACGCGAGGTGCCTGTATTTGATTTTGTGCCCTATGATGGATACGATTGTTAAATATTCCTGACCTGTCCATCCCTTGGCATTCTCCTTGACGACAGAAGCATTGTTTTGAAGCAGCACTTCCACACATTCCAAGTGTCCAAGAGAGACGGCGAGGTGCAATGGTGTCCGGCCCCGTGGATCAACTGTTTCAACGTCATGCTGTTGGAGAAAAGTGATGATTAATCCACATGAAGTACAAAAAAATCCACTTTGAAAATGGCTCAGTATGTCTCATCAAATGGTCATAAGGAATAGCAGTAGAATTAGGCCATTCGGCCCATCAAGTCTACTCCCCATTCAATCATGGCTGATCTATCCCTCCCTCCTAACCCCATTCTCCTGCCTTCTCCCCATAACCTCCGACGCCTGCAGTAATCAAGAATCTATCTATCTCGGCCTTAAAAATATCAATTGACGGCCTCCACAGCCTTCTGTAGCAAATTCCACAGATTCATCACCCTCTGACTAAATAAATTTCTCCTCCTCCCCTTCCTAAAAGCACGTCCTTTAATTCTGAGGCTATGACCTCTAGTCATAGACTCTCCCAACAGGAACACGAGATGAAACTATAGTTTAGTTTAGTTTAGAGATACAGCACAGAAACAGAGTTTTCAGCCCACCGAGCCAGTGTGGACCAGTGATCCCTGTGCACTAGCACTATTCTACACACTCGGGGCAATTTACAATGTTTACCAAATCCAATTAATCTACAAACTGTACGTATTTGAAGTGTGGAGGAAACTGGAGCACCTGGAGAAAACCCACGCAGTCACGTGGAGAACATATAAACTCCGTACGGACAGCACCCGTAGTCAGGATCGAATCTGGGTCTCTGGCGCAGAGAGGCAGCAACTCTACCGCTGCTGCCACCGTGCCGCCCCAACAGAACTGGAATGTTTTGGTTTCAATACATTATCTATGGCTATTTAGGAGATGTTAAATAAGACAATAGTATCTCCTTTGTGGGAGACAGGAACACAATATACTGCTCCAAGCAAGGATATTTAAAGTGAAAATCCAAAAGTTCTGTTTTGATCCCTGCTCTGTTGATCTTGTTCAAAAAAGCCTGTGTGTCTGATCAGAGGTTTGACCATGTTTTGGCACAAGTCCCTTCACTGATCAATACTGTGCTGTTACTCACTGCTTTAACCCATGTACAAAATAACTCTTTGGGATATACTTGAGAGTCAAAGTTTTCAAAACATCGAATAGGAAATATCTTATATTATTGAGGGGAGCAAGAGTAGTAATGGTGGAGATCAGCTTCATTTTTATAGACCATAGACACAAAATGTTGGTCTATCGAAGGGCTCCAACCCAAAACGCCATTCTTTTTTTTCCCGGAGATGCTGCCTGACCCACTGAGACACTGCAGCATTTTGCATCTATATTCGGTATTAACCAGTATTTACAGTTCCTTCCTACCTATTCATTCTTACAGTTCTTCTTGGAGATGAGTGTTGCTTGAATGCAGGAGGATTGAAAATTTACGCACATTTGATTTGTGCATTTTAGAAATAACACCTCCGTTTTCTTTTTGACCAAATTTACAACCTCTTTTGTCATTTTACCTTTGTTCCGTAACATATTTGTTTTACGAGACAGGGTTGTTAGCCCTGTGCTCAACCTCCAACTTGGAGGACCAGTGGATCGCTCTTCGTCTCGCCTCTACCCTTCGACCTGTCCAGCATGGAAGACCCTAACAGGAGACGAATCTCCCGCTGGCAAAGCTCTAGGGACACTGAGACACACAAGCTCCCTGACCACGACAAGGTTGCAATCCAACAGGGAGTCTCTCTCTCTCTATTACATCTCAAATTGAAACCCTGGAACAGTGAACTGTCTGTCATGTCGCTCTTGTAACCACATTTCCATCATGGCCACAACATCGCAGTCCCAAGCACCGTTCCTGGGTCGACGTTCATGTGCTTTCTTCACAATACTCCTTGCATTGAAATAAACTCACTTCAGGCCATCAGCTTCACCATATTCTTTCGCCTCTCCATGCATGCCTGTATGAAACATACTGGTCCTAATCTCTACTTTCCCCATCACTAGTTCCAATTGCTGACCTACTACTCTGGCACCCACCCTGGTCTCCCTAGTTTAAATCCTCCCTAGGGGTGGGGCAAGAGCTGGCAAGTGATTCAAGGAACAACACAGAGTGCTGTAGTAACTCAGAGGGTCATGCAGCTTCTCTGGAGAGCATCGATAGGTGACATTTCAGGTCAGACTGATGGATGGATCCAGGTAAGGAGTGATTAGGTGGCAGATAATCAGGGGAGGAGTAGAAGGGTGGAGATAGAAGCCAAGACTGGAGGCAATAAGAGGAGAAGATAAAAATGACGTAAATGGTGGAATCTGAAGGTGGGGAATGAATGCAGGCAAGGATAGTGGGTAGAAGGAAAGGGGGGGGGAGATAAAAATGGGGTGAATGCAAAGTAATGTGAAGCAAAGTGTATTTTAAGGTAAATTAACTGCTTACATTCAAAATACAACAATGGGACTGTATTTTAAGACACACATTTTTTGAAAGTGACTATATTAAAATAATTGTTAAAAATGGTCAACTTTATAGATCGCAAAGCTTTTACAAAATACCTGTTTAGGAACAGCCGAAACAATATTTTTAATTCTGTGCACTGCATTTCAGGATGTCAAGTGCTTTCCAGGCAAGAGTCATTAGGATACTAATAGGCATGAAGGACTGAAGAGACCAGTTGTTTTCCATAGAGAAAAGGGACTCAATTAAGGAGACAGTAGGAAGAAATTGTTTCCATTCCAAGGGATTTCCTTAACTAGATGATGCAAACCGTGAAAGCAGTTAGAAAAACCCAGGGGGTGATTGATTTGCAAAGATTGAAACAGCAAAATTGTAGCATTCTGTGATGTAATACCTGCAAGTGTAGTTTAACAGTGGCTTTTAACGTGGAAATGGATATAAAGTTGAATGGGAACATTTACATGGCATTTGGGAAAATGGAGTGAAAATTTGGCACAGCCACAAAAGACAGAATGTGCAACTTCCGTGCTGAATCATAACTATATATTTTTGTTTTGTTCCCCCCCCCCACTTAATTCCAAAAGGTCTTGCTTAAACCATCAATTAAGTTGTTAATCACGGTAACCTTGGTGACTAATTATGAACTCGCATCAGTATCCAGCATGATGAATACATTAGCAAAACCAGACTGCTGGAGGGACTCAATGGTCAGGCAGCATCAGTGATGGGAAATGGACAGCTGATATTTTGAGATGGGACCTTCCTTCAGACTAGAGTAGAATGAGATAGCTAGTAGAGACAAGATGGTTAGAGGTGGGGCAAGAACTGCCAATGTGATAGGTGGATCCAGGTGGAGGGTCTCGGCCCGAAACATCACCCATTTCTTCTCTCCAGAGTTACTCTCTCCGCGCTGAGTTACTCCGGCATTTTGTGTCTATCTTCTGGAGGGGTTGGTTGCCAGACAGGTCAGGTGGTGGAGATAGCAATCATCGCGGGTGATGATGAGCGAAGACAAAAGGGTACAAATTGTGGAACCTAAGAAGAAAGGAAGGACAGGTGGAGTACAAAGACAAATCCCAACCACAAATGATGTCTGACCATTTCCCTCAGATGCTACATAACCCCGAGTTCTACCGGCAGCCTGATTTATTGCTCAAGATTCCAGCATCTGCATTCTCTCGTGTCCCCATCATGAATATTTATTCACCCCATGTTTTGATTATTCATCCCCAGCATCTTAACCAGGTATCAAAACATAAGGACCCTACTAGTCTGAAGAACTGAGAACATTGTCTCCTGATACGTCACTCTTATCCATTCCCTCCACAGATGCTGCATGACCCGTTGAGTTACTCCAGCACTTTGTTTTGCCCAAGATTCCAGCATCTGCAATTCCTTGTATCTCCATTTATTAACTTTGAATTGCTTTCTCATACGAACACCACAGGTTAGCGCTTTGATTAACAGTGATCAATTCAGCTTCAACTGTATTCACTCAGAATCTGTCCCTACCAGAGCGATGACTGGAAATTCAGGCCTTGGCTAGGATCAGTGATCAGGCCTTGGCTAGGATCAGTAATTTAGGTAAGCAACTGGGGGAGTTTAATTTTATAATGTAGCTACCTCAAAATTAGTTAAAACAATCCAGGAAGTTGTTGGGATTTCCCTAACAACAACTGTAAAGGCGACTTCCGTTCGTTCTGATGAGCCGACATGGTATAAATGGAGACTTTCTCTGGCAGTAACTCACCTGCTTCAGTTCCTTCTCGACCTCTCTGTACCGGTTGTGCCAAACGAGCAGATGGAGCCTGTATTTGTTCCTGATGTCTTCCAATGTACACATCCTAGCCTCACCATCCATACAGGGAGGGGTGGGGTGGGAGGGGAAACAAACCTCCCCTTCGTCCGTCTCCTCTACAACGAGGTGCAGCAAGGGTGGAGAGGGGAGAGCGGGGGGAGAATAAAAACTTTCAAACTTTCCGAAAACTTCACAGGGGATGAATTCCCCGCACAACAACAACAAGGAAATGCTGCCGCACAACTGGAGGAGAGGAGAGGGCGGGCGGGCGCCTCGACGCCCCTTCCAGCCGCCGCTGACGACCTAGGCGTCCACAAAGAAACAAATCATAAAATACCCCCACCCTTGGCTCCTTGAGGGGCCCACAAACGTTGATTTGATGATTTGAAACGGCGATTATGTGGAAACCATCGCCGCCCCCTCTCCTCCCTGTTGCTGTGGTTAGTTCCACGTTGGTCGCATGTGTCCACAGCAGGGAACATGGGTGGCATCTAACAATTTCCACCCAGGGTGAAATCAACCTCGCCTGTGTTTTTTTGGATTGAAAGTAGATAAATTCTGTATTTTTCCCCTCACATGGTCAACAACCACCGGTGTTTCAAAGGCCCAGCGTCGTAATTGAGACTTATTATTGGCAGTGACTCCCCCCTCCGGTGGTGGTGGTAGGGCTGGGAGTAGGCGCATGCGCAGGTGGGTCCCGCCGCGCCTGGCGGTCCTCCGGTATCCCGGCATCCCGCTCGGCGTCTCCAGGCAGCCGGAGGCCGGGCTCGAGCGAGCGCGCCGACAACTCCGCTCCCGCTCCCGCTCCCCAGCCCGGCGCTTGATGGCGGCTCCCCGCTAACCTCGAGCTTTACACCGCACCATCTCTCGACGGAAACACCCCCCCCCCCCGCCAAAACAACAACAAAAAACTAACTCTGAACTTGGGGCGCGATCTTACCGGCTGTCCATGTCGAAGAGGTTAAGGAGCATCGACGTCTGCGCTGACTGCAGTGTCGCCGGTAAGTGGAGGCGAACAGTGTGTGGGGAAGGGAAGGGGAGCAGGGTCTCTAGAAAGATCTAACTCCTCTCAAACGTTAGTGCTGCGCCGTGCCTGGCACTCTCAAACATGTCGGGCAACTGAGAGAGGAAATGCAAGCGAGATCACAGAGGAAGTGAGGGAAGTTCAACATAACATAACATGAATTCCAACTTACTTCTGCTGTTTATCTTCACTTCCAGTGCAGCTGTAACACTATATCCTATGTCGCGTGGAACTATTCACTCACTTCTATCCCCAGCCAGTCTATTGTTACTCACTGACTTCTCTACCACCCTATTTCTGGTACTACATCAACTCTCATTTCTTCTACCATCAATCACCCATTTGCTGTGGGGTAATATTCGTTCAAGTAGCACCAGATGAGTTGTATAAACATGCGGGTTGCATGCATCCAGAGAGCGTAAATCAAACACTCCAACACTTCACCATTTCCTGTTATTTATGGACATGGGTTAACAAAGTCCTGTGGAGCATGGAGCCCACGGGCGAATGACAGGAAAGAAACAGGAAATGCTGGAGGTACTCACCAGACCAAACAGTGTCAATGGAGGGAGTGTTAAACTTTCATTGAAACTGGGAAAAGTTAAATGGTAAAACAGACAGGGCAATACTTGAAAGTACCAGGAAAGAGGCACTAAACATATTTTTGTGTAACAAAAGATTGGAAGGGGAGAAATGAGAGATCAAATGAAATCACTTGGCAAAAACAATGATGGAAATGGTAAAGCTGTTTATTTGAAATGGAATCTGGATGTCCATCAGATGGACGGTTGTTCTCGAGTTTAGTTTGAAGATTGTTGAAATGATGCTAGTGAAAGTTCTCAGTCACATTTACAAACTGAATGGAGTCTTTTCTGCAGACAGCCAGTCTGTGTGTTTGCCCGTTTATTGGTTTATTATTGTCATGTGTACTGAGATACAGGATTTAACTTTTGTGATATCCAGACAAATCAAACCGTACATAGGTCATGCAAAAGAGAAGATAATTAGAATATGGTGTTACAACTACAGTGGAAGTGAAGCCAAAAGACAATAGGTGCAGGAGTAGGCCATTCGGCCCCTCGAGCCAGCACCGCCATTCACTGTGATTGTGGCTGATCATCCATAATCGGTACCCCGTTCCTGCCCTCCCCCACATCCCCTGACTCTGCTATCTTTAAAGCTCTATCTAACTCTCTTGAAAGCATCCAGAGAATTGGCCTCCACTTCCTTCTGAGGCAGAGAATTCCACAGATTCACAACCCTCTGCGTGAAAAAGTTTTTCCCCATCTCTGTTCTAAATGGCTCACCACTTATTCTTAAACTGTGGCCCCTGGTTCTGGACTCCCCCAACATCGGGGAACATGTTTCCTGCCTCTAGCATGTCCAAACCCTTAATAATCTTATACGTTTCAATAAGATCTCCTCTCATCCTTCTAAATTCCAGAGTATGCAAGCCCAGTTGCTCCATTCTATCAACATATGACAGTCCCGCCATCCTGAGAATTAACCTCGTGAACCTACGTTGCACTCCCTCAAAAGCAAGAATGTCTTTCCTCAAATTTGGAGACCAATACTGCACACAATACTCCAGGTGTGGTCTCAATAGGGCCCTGTACAACTGCAGAAGGACCTCTTTGCTCCTATACTCAACTCCTCTTGTAATGAAGGCCAACATGCCATTTGCTTTCTTCACTGCCTGCTGTACCTGCATACTTACTTTCAGTGACTGATGAACAAGGACCCCCAGATCTCATTGTACTTCCCCTTTTCCCAACTTGACTCTATTCAAATAATAATCTGCCTTCCTGTTTTTGCCACCAAAGTGGATAACCTCACACTTATCCACATTAAACTGCATCTGCCATGCATCTGTCCACTCACCCAACCTGTCCATGTCACCCTGCATCCTCATAGCATCCTCCTCGCAGTTCACACTGCCACCCACCTTTGTGTCATCTGCAAATTTGCTAATGCTACTTTTAATCCCTTCATCTAAATCATTAATGTATATCTATGAAGATTTAAAAAAAGTGCAAGGGCAGTAGTGAGGTAAGTTTGAAGATAGTGAATGATAGATACGAAGGGTCCATTCTAGAGTGTGATGACAGTGGGGAAGAAGCTGTTCTTGAAGCTTTTATATCTTCTACCTGAAGAAGAGAGAATGGCCTGCGTGTAAGTGATAATGATTGACTGTTCCCGACAGCATGAAGTATAGATGCAGTCTATAGGCAAAGTGGGGGAGGCTGGTTTGTGTGATGGCCTGGGCTGCGTTCACAATACTCTGCAATTGTTTTGCGATCTTGGGAAAAGCAATTGCTGTACCAAGCTGTGATGCATCTCAATAGGGTTCTTTCTTTGGTGCATCTGTAAAAAATTAGTAAGAGTTTTTGGATACATGTTGAATTTCCTTAAATCTTCTGAGGAAGTAAAGACGTTGGTGTATTTTTGGTCATAGTGTCAATGTGGTTAGACCAGAACGAATTGTTGGTGATATTTACATTAGAAACTTGAAGCTCTCAACCAATATGAGTGAAATTGGTAGAAAGATTCAGCCGGTTGGGCAGCATTAGAGCTCGGATCTTCAACTGAAATGTTTCCAAAATGTTAAATGCTAAGATTTAAGTCTGACAAAAGATCTTTGACCTATAATGTTAACTCTACGTATTCCACTGGTGCTGCCTGACCGTTCCAGGTTTCCATCATTTACAGTTTGTTGATTTTCACATCCTATGTGGTGCTATGTACTGTTTGTTGTGAGTGATACAATGCATATTCTATTATTGATGGTCCTTCCAATATAAATGGACATAATTGATATTAATGTTGCCTTATATTAAGAAAATAGATTTTCTTACAGAAAATGAATGTATCTCCTTATTGTAGTTGATACTACTTTTTAGATGCGAGAGATGTAGAAAAATTAAGGGCCTGTTCCACTGTACGAGGTAATTCAAGAGGTCTCCCGAGTTTCCCCTGATTCGAATTCGGAGAATTACGGTATTAGCCGCTCGTAGGTACTCGGGCCTCTCGTGGACATTTTTAGACATGTTGAAAAAACTTCACGAGCTTACCTGCCATTAACGTTACGAGCTGCTAAGAGACGTCCCGAGCTCCGACGTACCCGCTACGTACATTCTACGTACTCACTACGAGTTTGATTTTTTTTTTTAAACTCTGGAGAGCTTTTGGGTAAACTCGTATAGTGGGACAGGCCCTTAACAAATGCTGGTTTTGTACAACATGTAACAAATATTAGTAATTATAAATACCACATGATATAAATTGCATCACTCTGAATAATGCTTTGGAAAGAATTTACCCAAGTCAATGAAACATTGTCAATGTTTTGGTTGACAAGTTTTTTTTAAATAAATCTATTGTAATTTGCAAAGCGCTTGCTTAATTTTCAGCATCTTGTCTGTCAGTGCCACATACCAACAATAGCACTAACGATATCGTGCCATTGTGTAGTGTAGTTAGATGAGAATTTGTTGTTTGCCTTTTTTATCTATGCTTAAATACTTGCAAAATCTCAAGGAAGTGCTTAGTTACAAAATAAACTTGGGTGCAATGAAGAGTCTGGGGAGAAAGACTTAATTATAATATATTATCTTTTATGAAGTTTCTTTCATTTGGACAAAAGATAATTAGATTTTCTGCACTTTTAATCACAATATTAAATAACTTTGTACTCTGAATTTTTGAATCCACCATGATTAGCTGCAGTGTATTTTGATTTTTGGGATCATTTACTGTGGTTGCCTTCAGTGTTGTGGCATCACCATTATATAACAATGATTATCTTCAGGCTGTTTGGAAGGGAATGAAACAAAATTGCTTTTGGGAGCCGAAAAAAAATCCTGTAATCAATTTATAAGACTGCCACTGGCAAAGGGCAAGAGTTGAAGTATAAACTCGTCTTGGTGTTTGTTGCACAAATTAAATCAAAGGATTTACTTCCAGCAAACATTGTGCTGATTAAATATGTATTTATTTTCTTTTGCATTGTGTAAAAATTAAAAATATATGCTCTTTTCAATTCTGTTTCTAGTGGGATACATCATAATAATCCATGTAAGATTATTAGTTAATTTTGAGTATCTTCCTGTGTATCATTTGTATCATTTCTATTCTGCTTATTAATTAGTTCATTAGTACTACTGCTACTCCAGTGTTTCATTCCTTCTATGTGCGTTTGAATATATGAACTTTATGCACCATATGCCTGTATTGTGAAATAACTTAAGCAATAGTTATCTACATCTATCAAGAAGTTGCTCAGATGGAGGGAGTGATTGTAATTTAACAAGAGATATTTGTTAGTAAGAAGTCTATCATTATAATTGTTGGAAATATTTTGAAGCTGTGAATTGTTTTCCACAAATATAAATTTGAACATTGAGTATATATCTTCCCTTTGAGTCATTTATTTCATTCAGAAAACTCTGCTGCTTAGTTGCACTGTACTAAATAATCCCATTGACAACACTACCACCTGGACTCTTGGAAACTTTTAATGGCAGCAACAAATTTAGAGGAAGCAAATAACATCTGGTGTCCTCATAGTTGGTATAACATCAAGAATTGCACTTGGTGAGGGAGGAGGTATAGGGAGAGGTGTTGCAAGGGTAAATACCTGGGGAGGGGGTGGTTTGGGCGAGAGAGGGGATGAGTGAACCAAAGAGTTCTCTATGGAGGATGGAAGCAGTGGGGATGGGAATATGCAATTGCTGGTGGTCCCCAACAGTCCTTCCAGGTGAGACAGAGTTTCACATGCACCTCTAACTTTGTCTACTGCATTTAGTTTTCTCGATGTGGCTTCCCCAAACTCGGCGAGACCGAGAATAGACTAGCCGACCCTTTCGGCGAATAGTTGCACTCGGTCCACCAAGGCCTGTTGGATATCCTGGAGTTAACCATTTTAACTCCCAATTTCCATACTACCCTGGCTGCCCTGGGTAACCTCCATTGCTAGAGGGAGGCCACATGTAACCTAGAGAATTGGCACCTGGCATTCCGCTTGGGTAGCTTACAGCCTAATGGTATGAATAATGATTCCTCCAATTATAGGTGACTAATCTGCAAACAACCCTACACTCAACCCCCCCCCCTTTTTTTTTTCCATCCCCCTCTTCCTTGTGCACCACCTTGATTCGCATTCATTTATCCCCTTGTCCCCTTCCATTTATATTTCGGCCTCTCACTTCACAATTTACATGTCTATCCTTATCTCACACTTTGTTTTTTTAATCTCTGGCCCTAGTCCAATCAATCAAAGACCTCCCTCACCCGTATCTACCTATCATTTGCCAGGCTTTGTCTTTCCACCACCTCATCCAGCTTTCTCCTCCCCCTTCCCGCACCCCCCACCCCATCACAATCACACTGGAGAAATGTGCTGATCCAAAATGTCACCTTTCCATTTTCTCCAGAGATGCTGCTTGGCCCGCTGAGTTATTCCAGCTCTCAGTAGTACTCTTATAGTCTTTTAGATTCAGAAAGAGCAAACCATCTTGAACAATGACAAAAGTGTTATTCTTCTGATGGATGAAAGTGGCTGGGTAAATTGAACAACTGGGCAATTTGTGACCATTTGTGTATTTCGCAAAAAGTGTTATATCTGGTACTCTTTAGAAAATATTTTGACTTGAAAAAATGAACCCAGACATCAGTAAATTAATTTCAAAAGGGGTATTGCCTCATCACTAGTTCTAGTTTCTAAATTCTATTTTGCTGTTGTTGATCAAATTACATAAAATCTTTCAAAAATATAGAAAAGCACGTTGATTTATTGATTTGTTGGGGCCATTGGTGTATAATCAATGTTATTGTGCTGTGGCTAGAAAGGTAATCAAACACAATGTGAGCCACACTCAATATTTACATTACCAGTTCTCTCTAAAGTAGTCTTGTAACCAAGATGCTGTGTTTATGTTGTAATGTATTTATATCAAAGGTGGTCTTGTTTATTTTTAAACATATTAAGGAGTTTATTTAACCATGGATGTAAATAGTTTTAATGACTAGTGCTATGAGCTGCTATTCAAATATTCTGCACTTAATTACTGTTGCAAATTTGATCTGTAATTCAAATTAAAGATTTGAAATTGAATTTGTAATTTCAGATTCAGATAAAGATGTGATTATAAGAATAATGAGCTTTCAAAATGGGAAATATCTTTGTATAAGCCATTCAAGATATACAACATATACTCTTAGTTTCCTACTGCCTACATAAGCTGTAGCCAGCGAACTGAGTACTGGGGAAATTTTGTATTCAAACTATGATATGCTGATATGTTTGGAGGGAAAAAGGACCTTGTATTGCATGTCCAGAGATCCTTGAATAAAGAAGACGGATAAATATGTTGAGGGAGCATAGCATTGTTCTCTTGGCCTGAGTTTTATAATCCAAGAGCAGGAATGCTGTGCTTGAACTATTTAATATGTTAGCCCAGAGCTGAAATATTGTCATGCATTGGCTTTCTGCTCACTGGTTAGCACGCAACACAAGCTTTTCCCTGTACCTCGGTACATGACAATAAACAAAACTGTAATATGGCATACAGTTCCAGTGCTATAGTACTAAAGAGTGTACAGTTGAGATTTGAGGGAGTTGGGGCTGGAGAAATACAATTGTGAATAAAGATTGGGTCTATATTTTGTAAAACGTATTAAGCTGAGGGAAGGAATAATTGATTATAACAGCGAGAGCTTTGGGATGAGTTAATGATGGAGGTATTTAATGCAGCAGAGACATCAGTAATTGGGGGTTAGATTTAAGGTATTTGGGAATTTAGAGTGTTGACCTTTCACTCAAAACGGGTTTGGAACTCCTGTGTTTTTCAAGATTAATATTTTAGACCTTGGCTTGAAGATCCAGAATTTATTTTTATTGTAAATCCAAACGGTACCAGTAAATTGTTTTCTTTGTTTTCAAATGATCTGGTAATTCATGAGTGCAAATGTTAAATACAACTGCAGATGATTGAGATCTGAAATGAAAACAGACAATGCCGGAAACACTAGGACCAGGCAGCGTTTCTGGAAAGAGAGTTTATTTCAGATTGACGACAGTTTATTTCAGATGCTGCCTGCCCTGTCCCATAATCATAAATAAATTATGCCGGGGGTCTTTAAAAATGCATCATGTGCCTCCTCGTTACAAGACTACTCAAGAAACATGTTGAGCCTTGGAGACAAGAGATGTTAAAAATACTGAATTACACTCATATAAATATGTGATTATTTTCTAAACTTGCAAAGCCAAAACATATATTGAACATTAACCATATTAGCAAACTTTATTGGAAGATGATTACGTTTTTGTAATGTCTAGGTCAAGTGGTTTCATTAACTGACAGAAATCAACACGTAATCAACGAGAAATCAACTGTATTTTTGAATTATTTTTTTAATCGATAGTCTAATCAACATTTTCTGTTCTTTATTTAAGTAAATTGTTTGATTGTCTGAAGTAAACTGGTTTCCTTCCTTTAGTCTAATGCAGCTGTTCTGGACTAACTTGCACTGATCAAAATGTACCGTACTGGATGTTCAACAAAAATGTCAATATATTCGACGGGGTATGGTTTCTAACTCTCTGCCAAATTGCTGTAGGCATATCAGTGCATCAAATGAGATTGCATTTAATACCATACAGATTTGGAAAGATTGCTATTTTAGAAGTGGCGTGTTGTGGGGAAATGAGGTACTTCGCCTGAATCCATAATCATGATATAACTATATATGGTAGTAAATCTTTGCCTATCCTCAGCCTATATAACAAATGTGTCCCCGAACATTTAATAGATATTGATGCTTTTTGAATTATAAGCATGTTTATCCTGTACAGAGATTTTACTGCTGTATATCAAATAGCCAGAAACAAGTAAAAATAGTGATCTGTCTCAATGTTTTGTGAGTGACTGTTGATTGTGCAGTTGGATTGCCCATCTGTTCTTTTTTTGCTGCCTGATCTACCAGGAAAACTGTTAGTTTAAATCATTACTGTCCACAATCATGCACATTTTAGACACCTAAAACTGCTAATTAACACTGGTTGAATGCCTCTTTGTTAGGCGGCAGATCTGATAGGAGTTAGCATGCCAGCAGTGGGGCATTGACCAAGGAAGAAAATGACTAAAGATTACAGGTGAAAATGTATGTCAGTAGACCGGAGCTACAGTAGGGCTGTAAAGTTACATAAGTAGGTCCCGGTGTTTGTCCGTCAATGATTATGACTTAATTTAGAACCTTTCATGTTGCTTGAAAATTGTTCCCAAAGTGTTAGTTTTTAAATGTAATATGAACACTAAACATGGCTGTGGAAATCTGTCCCATTTCACATTTAGAAATAATGAATCCAATGAAAGAGAGATTTTGCTCTGGAACATCCCCACCCCACCCTTACTGACATTACATGGGTGGTTATTTTTCATTTGACATTGTGGAAAAACTTGAGGCCAGTCTTCACATGCCTACTGATGACACCCAACCTGAAGCTTGTTGCTTTGTTGGTGCACATTAAATTGTTGATGAGTCTTTTTTTTGTTGCAATTTACATTGGCAAGATCAAAGCCATCTGTTGCCTTCTGCTGGCAACTTGGTATCATAGCCAACAGTTTCATCCCCATTCATCTCTTTCCAATCTGGAAGTGCACAAACTCCATATCCCCTTTTAAATCTGAAAGCTATTTAATTTTGCATCCAACCCCAGCGTGAACTTTTCAACATCTACCTCAAAAACACCTTTTACCTCATATTTTACTTCCACTGAAAGCAAAACCCTAATTTGTGATAATTATTTATATTTGCTGCATAGCGAGCGGCAGCTTCGCCAGCAGCGTGTTCATCCTTTCGACTTTTCATTTTTTGGTATGTCTAAATATGTTTTAGTGGGGGGGGGGGGGGGTTGGTTGGGGAGATAAGGGGAAACCGTTTCAAACACTTACCTCAACGGAGATGCGATTTTTCTCTTTGTCGAATCTTCGCACCCCTCGAGGCCTAACAACTGGATCCCTTGTCAGAGATCTCCAGAAGAAGAGCTCCGACCACCGGCCTGCCGACTATAACATCGTGAAGCCGCGGTCTGCAGAGCTTCTAGCGGTGAGCGCGGCGTGGACTTTCCATCGCGGAGCCTGGGATCCCTTGCCGAGGATCGCCAGAAGAAGTGCTCCGAACCGCCGGCCTGCGGCCTATAACATTGTGAAGCTGTGGTCTCCGGTAAGAAAGTGGCCGATTCGGGAACTCCCGATGCCAGAGTTTCAATCATCCCGACGAGAGGGCTTGTACATCGGGCCGTCCACAGCAATACAGTGGGAGTGGCTTCACTGGCAGGTCAACACTGATTCAAGGTGTTGTCTTAAAAACTATCACCTTGATGACAATCTGGGCCGAGCATTGGCCAATAAATTAACAAGAAGATCGTCCAAATACAAATTGTGTGATGGAACCAAGAGAGGTGGGCAGAGCAGTTAAGTTGGATTGAAAATCCACCAAGAAGTAAAGTGTTTGGGCCAAGGAAGAATACCATCACAGAAGGAAAAGAAAGTGAAATTAAGGGAAATGTGTGAGCTGTGCATTTCCTGAGTCTATAGCTAGGAATGAGGTGTGCTGAAATGTATTTTCTGTAGGGAACCATATGATGTAATTATGTGATTGCATTGCAATTCCTTGCATGTAATTCATTGGGTTTTTTTCTAAGGTCATGCTTTAATTTGACGTTCAGACAGTTAAGAAAAAGGCCACTATTTGCAAATAATTCATATGTCCCTAAAAGGTCTCTATACTTCAGCACTGTCAGTATTTGCTTTATGGTTACTATATTTCAAAGTACAGGTCCACCACCAACTTTCTGGCAACTGGGGGTCTCTTGCCCCCCCTCCCCCCGGGAAGTCCCCCAGAAAATGTTGTGAGATGAGGCGGCCGATCTTGACCTCAACGGGACTTCAGCGCCGAAAGCCAGGTCGAATCTTTCTGGATCCTGGTTCCGTGGAGCTGGCAGATCGGTTCCCAGAGATTACTTCCCCGGTCGATCAGCAGGTCACTCTCGAGCCAACAAAAGCATTGATGGCAATTTCAGCCGTAGTCAAGCTGAAGTAGAATTAAACAATGATAGCAATGTTTGGATTCCTTGCTTTGAAATCCCGTTGTCACTAGTTTTAGACAATTCATTTAATGTATTAACATGTTTTTGTCATGTAATGTTTACTTTTTCACAGCTTAATGCTGCACTTCTTTGTGCTATTGACAAATTTTGGATATATGGCTTCCTGTTTCGTCATCTAGATCATTGAGGTCTCTAACACAACGGTCACTTGTAAGAACCTGTCAATTTTACTACATGATGCAATCATAAAGAAAGCCCATCAACGCCTCAACTTCCTTAACAGATTGAGGAGATTCAATATGTTGATGAATATTCTCTTGAACAGTGCAACAGTACGGTATAGAGGATATTGACTGGTTGCGTCACGGCCTGGGTTCGGCCTTGGTCAGATTACCAAAAGTGGGGAAGACGGGTTTTTTATAACATCGTGAAGCCGCAGTCTCCATCGACGGGATCTACAAGAGGTGCTATCTCAAAAAGGCAGCCAGCATATCAAGGACAACCCTGGCCATGCTCTCATTTCACTCTTGCCCTTGGGAAGAACGCATAGGAGTCTGAAAACTAACGTTCAGGTTCAGGAATAGCTTTTTCCCAACAACTGTCAGGCTATTGAACATTACAAACTAAAACTAAACTACAAACTGCACAAGGAACTTTGGGCTTTGTTGTTTTTATATTATATTGGGATTTTTAATTATTTAACCTTTTTGTTTGTTCATTATGTTATTTATTGTTTAAAAACCTGTGGTGGTGCTGCTGCAGGTAGGATTGTTCCATTTCGGAACATATCACAATAAAATACTTTTAACAATCGTACCTTGTCTTACCATTCAGCCACTTTGTTAAACTAATCGATGATTTGCATGAGAAAATAGAAGACTGAAATAGTGAGACTGGTTGGGGAAGGAATCTCCGCCACATATCTAACACACAGCTTCCCACTAAAATTGGAAAATACATCAATAGCCTTCCACCCTAACTGCTCCTCTTTCCCCCCCCCCCCCCTAAAAGCATTAAAATAAGGAATTAAGGAAACAGTTATAATTCAAAACAACAGATTTTCTTATTCATTTGATCTTCACAGCTTTTTTTTAAATTAGAGATCAATTTTGTAAATTAGTTATGTTTCAATTAAACTTGTCTCTCTGTAATCTGATATTAAGCGCAATGTTAAATGTAATGTTCACTTGGTGCTTAGGGTAAATAAAGACGTTGACATGTGCCAGTTAAAATGTTTTTTTTAATTACAGTTGTGCATGCATGCACTTCCTGTTCAGCTTCCTGCTTTCATGTTTTTCGCATAAGCACTCATGGTAATAATTTCAATAGAAATGGAAGAATGGTTGCAAATTATTTTTAAATTCTTAATTTCCTTTATGGTTCCACTCTTGCGTGATGGGTTGTCTAGAACTTGCAATGTTACAGGCTACATTTTAAGTCAACATAATCAAGGAACATTTACACCCCCGGTCATTCCCTCTCCCCCACCCCCTATCCCATTAGGTAAAAGAAACAAAACATTGATAACACATATCAACAGATTCAATGTTTCAGATCAAGTCTCTTTAGACTGAACCGCCTGGCCCACTGAGTTCCTCTTGCATCTTTTTTTGTACAGTGGCTTGATTGTACTTGACTGGATAGAAAATCGTTTTTCACTGTTTTACATGTGACAATGAAAAACCAATTCCAAGTGCATTGACAGGCAGGCAGCATGAAAATTGAGAAGAAAATCTAATTTACATCAGTTTGTAAACAGCAATATTAATTGCTTGATGTTGAAGTAGATTAATTAGCACTAAAGAATAAGAAGATTTAATATTTGTAAAAATCCCAGTTTTTGATACATTGGCTGTTTTGGGAGCATGGTGACAGTGGGCACCGAACAAGCCCTTGATTTTAATTAGAAAGCAGCAAGTTCTCTGGTTCATTGTTGATCCTTCATGCTAGTGACTACTTTATGATTTTCCCGGAATTGTGACCTGCCAAGACGGTTCCCTTTTAATGTCGGAAAGAACGGCAGATGCTGGTTTAAACTCGGTCTGAAGAAGGGTCTCGACCCGAAATGTCACCCGTTCCTTCTCTCCAGAGCTGCTGCCTGTCCCGCTGAGTTACTCCAGCATTTTGTGTCTATCTTGAGCTTGAAAGTACATCTTGCCTGCTTTTTGTATGAACTGGAGACAGATGATTGGTATTGATGCTGGGCAGTGATCTGGCGTCTTTTGGCTCCCTTTAACAAACCAGTCTATGGTGTAAATTTGCTCAACACTTAAAGGTTTAGTAAGAGCTGCCAATGATCACGAGCGGATTCGCATCTGCTTTTGAATTAGAAAAAAAATGTTTTTGCCAAATGTGATAAAATCATAAATGTGCTATATAATGGAGTGTTAGAAAGCAATCTAACTTTGTTGCTTATTTTTGACTGAAATAAATCCTAATTTTTTTTTTTTACAATGGTGACAGAACAACTTTTGAATCATTTCATCAATTCCACAGAGTGGGTCTGGATAATTAAAAATAAATCCCAAGTTGTGCTGTTTGTGCTATGAAATGTTGCTGGCTTTAAAATGGTCCCTAAACACAGGTTATTGCAAAAACGTTTACAATCTTTTGCAGTACTGCACGTTAGTCTGTACATACATCATCGGGATCAAGTGAGACTGGAGTAAATGCTGCAAAAGAGATGTGCATATTTCTGCTCAACAGCTGAAATATGGGCCCACATTTTGTGGGGAAATAATACAATTAAATACAATCCCAAAAGAACAAAAAAGATTTATACAATTCTAAAATTAAGTATTGTAATTTAATTATAGATTTTGATGCCCAGCAGTGGGAGAAGGAACAGTAAGAAGATTTTTTTGTTGCGTGCTATCCAGTCAGCGGAAAGATTATTCATGATTTTAATCAAGCCGACACGGGTACAGGATAAAGGGAATGTTTAGTGCACAGTAAAGTCCAATTAAAGATTCTCTGAGGGTCTTCAATGAGGTAGATGGTAGCTCGGGACCTCTCTCCTGATAACAGCTGGGAAGAAACTGCCCCTTAATTTGGAGGTTAGCGTTTTCACACTTCTGAACCTCTTGCCTGATGGGAGAGGGGAGAAGAGGGGGTGTCCAGGGTGAAACTCGATGTTGATTATGCTGATGACCTTGCCGAGGCAGAGTGAAATGTAGATGGAGTCAAAGGAAGGGGGGTTGGTTTGCATGATGGTCTGGTCTGAGCTGCGTCCACAATTCTCTGCAATTTCTTGCGGTCTTTGATGGACCATGCAGTGATGCGTCCCAATAAAATGCTTTCTACACAGCATGCTTTTCCTTCTCAATATTTGTTCTGAGGCAAATTAAGTACACTGAAAATAGTTTTAAAAAACAAAATGTGCATTTTATTTGTTCCAGATCCTCGCTGGGCATCGATAAACAGGGGTGTTTTGATGTGTGATGACTGCGGCAGTGTGCACCGCAGTTTGGGGCGACATATCTCTCAGGTACGACACCTGACGCACACACCCTGGCCTCCTACACTGTTACAGGTAAGACATACTTTGTTTGTAGTAATAACTTCTAACAAGTTCAGATATGGCTCAAGGGTTTAAAAGTTCCCGGTTAAGGGCTAGTGTCAAAGGGTCCAAGATGGAGTATTTGATGGTGTGCTGGTACTCATTAATGTCTGCCTTGGTCAGCGAGAAATGTCCCAATATTGGCACAGTTCTTTCAAATTGCACTTGTGATTATTTAGCTTGTAAATCATGGAGAGCGTTGAGAGTTACAATTTGATTCTGCAGCATTGGGTTCATGGACCTGCTTTCTTTAACCCCAATTGTTTTGCATGTTCATGTCATTGGAAATATAAATGTATTCCTTAATCCCCAATAAAATGTGATGTGGTTTTATCCTTCTGAAAACAATTCCTTCTTATAGTACCTAATGGATGTATTGTACGTTATTACTCCATTTGTTGATCAAATTAAATAGATAAAAAAACCCAGTGAGAGATTTCTGGGTGTGCAGCCCTTTCTTGCACTGTTTTGAACAACTTGCCACTTAAGTAAAGATAAAATGTGATCACACTTATTAACTTCACTACAGTTTGTAGGAACGATAGCTACGGAAAAGGTGGAAGGTCGATCAGCATTTTGTGTGAGATTATTGTCACATTCGTATTGGTTGAAACACGCCTACTTCAAGAGATAACCATTTAATTAGTAGCATTGCAAAGGCTATGGTCTGATCTATTGCCGAGTGGTCACATGCACCTTCGAGAACCTGGGAATCCCAATTCTTCATCCTATTAGTATTAATGTTTTCATTTTAACCATTTAGGAAAAAACGGGTCTCTGGTAGATAAAACTCTTAAGGGCCTGTCCCACGAGCATGCGACTGCGTGCTGCAAGCGCGACCTAACGTGGTCACTTGAACCGTACGGCCTAGCGGGTCCGGTCCCTCTTCGATCGCCGGAGCCGTATGGAGTTGTGCGTAGCTGGTCCCGACATCGCGCGGGGCTCTGAAAAACTGACACTGTCCAAAAGTGCCGCGTGGTAACGGCCTGCCGGCCCGCAGCCGCATTGAGGCCGTACACAACGCCTTGACGGGTGTGCGCAGGGTCTCAACGCCGTATGCAGCGTCTTGATGCCGTGTGCAACATCTTGAAGCCGTATGCCTTCGCTCGAACTTCATGTCAACTCGTACGGGATCACTCGACCTCCACGCGGCCCCAGCTTCCGGTTTGGTCGCGCTTGCCGCATGCAGGCGCATGCTTGTGGGACAGGCCCTTTAATGATTAACTTGAGGTGCATGACAACTAACTGAAACATCATGTAAACTTTATATGATTCCTTAGACATCACTGTTGATATGTATAGGCTAAAGAGAAAAATTAGGTACCAATATAGACAAAAAAAAAATGTTTCATGAAAAATAAAAAGTCAATTTGAACTGTAGTAAACTTCCTTTTGCTCCCCATCGTTTAGTGTGCTTTGATTATTTGACACCCAAGAGTGATAAAAATAGAAATGTTTTCCAATGCCTGGCTTTCATTTCAGCTCTGGAATGACAATATTTTTACCTTGCGTGTGTGAGCACCTTTTGGAGAGTCCAAGATCATTGGTCCGCTGGACTACTTTAGACTTGCTTTATAAACAGTCACAGAGTTTGAAACCAACAACATGCACGATTGCTGAGATTCTCGATTAAATTACTATCAACCCACATTCATACTATTATGTGAAAAGGGTTTTTTCATTAAAAAAAAATCTCTTCTGTATTTACTTGTAAATCTTCCCATTGTTGTGCAAATTGTACTTCTTGTATCTTGACCTATGGATGATGCTTAATTTAGTTGTGGCCCCTTCTTAACCGATGTGATCATAAAACAATCTGACTAAAGTTTTAAGTCTCCAGAAAAGATGCAAATGCCCAAGGCAGGATCTATATCAGTTATCAAAGTGACAATACCAAAATACAAGTACCGTTCTTACAGCTCAAACTTGTTTTTAATTTTAGATGGTACAAATGCTTGTTGCCAATGGGGCAAATTCAATCTGGGAGCACACCCTGCTGGATCCTACATCAGTGAGTGGAAAGCGCAAGGCCAGCCCTCAGGATAAATTACAGTGAGTATACCCGATTCTGGTTGGAGCATGTATTACATACACAATCGCACCAATGTAACAAGTAGATTTGAGACCCAAAACACCACCCATTCCTTCTCTCCAGAGATGTTGCCTGTCCCGCTGAGTTACTTCAGCATTTTGTGTCTATCTTCGGTTTAAACCAGCATTTGCAGTTCCTTCCTACACATGCTTTACTTCCTCTTTTACCCAGCCTACAATTTAAATATTTATTTTACTGCTTCCATGGTTTGTCCACTTTTGCTTTAACCAACCGTACCCAATAACTCCCAGTTGACCTATATTCTTGACTCCCACCTTTCTGGATGGCCAGCAGGGATGGATCATCCTCTTTGTCACCCACCGGCTACTATTCCACTATACCCGCAGCGTTTGAGGTATTTAGAGAGGCACATGAAGATACAGGCAATGGGAGGACATGAATCATATGCAGGCTGATGGGGTTAGTTTAATTTGGCTTAGTTGTTAGCACAGGTATCATGGGTTGAAAGGCCTGTTGCTTTGTAATGCTGTTCTATTTTGTGGAACAGTTTATGTGGAGACTGATTAAGGTCTCGCAGCTCCAGCAACTCTCATTCAATCCTGCCCTCAAACTGTCTGCATGGTTTTCCTGTGACCCTGTTGATTCCCCCCAGGTGTTCAGTTTCTCTCCGATGCTCCAGAGATAATTGGCTACTGCAAATCGTCCTTCGTGTGTAGGTGAATGCTGGGGGGAGTTGATAGGGATGAGGGGAGATAAAAAGAACAGGTGCTATAATAGGATTAGTGAAAGATTTGTAAATGGGTGCCTGATGTTGGCATAGACTCTGTAGACTGAAGGGCCTACTTCTATGCTCGCTGTTCTTGCCATTGCTCTTACGTTTCTATATGGGTGCCTGACATAGGAATGTGTTCCATCTTTCCCCCACAGGTACGAGCCATCATTAACCATAATCTGCCTCTCAGTTATTTTTTGACGTTCCGAATATATTCAAATGCAGTATAGTTTTAAAAGCACAATGTAGAAACAAAGACCTACAGATGCTGGTTAATACACAAAACGGCTTTAAGTGCTGGAGTATCTCTGAAGATCAGGCAGCATCTCTGGAGAACGTGGATAGGTGACATTTCGAGATGGGACCCTTCTGCTGACCCGAAACGTCACCTATCCAGAGATGCTTCCTGACCTGCTCAGTTACTCCAGCACTTTATGTTGTTTAAAGTTTAAAACGCATTCTTACTTCCTTGATTATATGGTTAACTTTTTCATTTTCATCATTCAGTCCAAATAAAGCAGAATTCATCCGAGCCAAATATTCGATGCTGGCATTTGTCCATCGTTTGCCTTGCCGTGAGGATGACAGTGTTGCAGCCAAAGACCTGAGCAAAGTAAGCATCATTGCAGAAGATGTTAACTAATAAAAGACTGGTGCTATTCCTTTGCAGAACTATGCAAATGTATTTTTGTTGTGATATTTTATTTAAAGTGCAGCTATTGCAACCCTTCGGTCTTGCAATGAAATCATTCATCTATTTTCAGTGCTTATGCATATGCCTCCATTTGGCAATGTTGCTTTTAATGGTATGATAATGAATTTCTATTTTTCACTGACGTTGTCAAATGTGAAAATTATAATTAAAACTATTTAAGCTAATGGACTTCGGTTCTTTCATCACAGAGTCAAAATTATCTTTAACCAGACAGTGGTTGACAATGGGGATTGGACCTTACCACGGCTATCTTGAGAGTGATAGGGATGAGTATTAACCTCGTCCGCAATTATCTGTTTAATGACTTAAGAATTTGACTTCAGTGTGGTAGTAAATTTTATATCATGTTTAAAGTAAAGGCATAACATTAAGATTAAAATGGGGTAGAACATAAATGGGGATGACGTTTGGATTTTCACAATTGTGTATAATGGAGGTTAATATACATGTATTCAAGCTAGGGTGCGGGAACTACAGTACACATTCAATGGTGAATGAGAAATTGAACAATGTTTTACTATACTGCTTCTTTCATATTAGTTAGAGCTGTGGAAGAGGAGATGGCCTTGAAATTTAGAGGAATTGGCTTTATTTGGTCATTATAATGGGGAGTGGTGTAGCTGGTAGAGCTGCTGCCTCACAGCACCAGAGACCCAGATTGCTGTCTGTGTGGAGTTTGTACCTTCCCCTTGTGACCGTGTTGCTTTGCTCCCACGTCCCAAAGACATGTGGGTTTGTAATTGTAAATTGTCTGTGGGTCAAAGTGCCTGTTTCTATGCTGCATTCCTGAACTAAATTATCATGCTTCAAAATGTGCTTTCTTGATTTGATGTTTTTTAGTGGGTTGATAGGGTTGGGAATTTATTATATCAGCAAATGAATCAATATTTCGACCTGTCCTGACAAGCCAGTAGACAAATGTTATGCGAGAATAAAGTTCCTCTTGTGCAATGATTTTTTTTTAATTGAAGCTCATCATCCACTGAGTGCGTAAAAGGGAAATTGTTAGTTTATTTCCTAATAGAAATGTGTAAATTAAATACTTAGCTACCAGAGTTTATTAGAAATGAATGCTTTTATCACATGGCGTAGAATCTCCCAATCCTCAACAATTGGGATTGGGGGGAAAAGGGAGACATTTAGGAACTGAACCCTCAAATATATATTTTTTGAATAACAAGGATGAAAAAAGATGAAAATGTAATATGGTCATTTTCTTCTTGCATTCGATTTGGATTAAAATTGAATTGAGTGGCATGCTGCACACCTTCCTCTGTTGCGTCAGTCTTTGACTTTATGGTCTTCGACAATGATAGTCAATAGCATAAAAGAGAGCAACAGAGGTTATTGAGCTCCTGTGCTGTGCCTTTTTCTATGGCAATTCCCATTTTTTCTGCGTCATCATTTACTCTGCAGTCTGATGGCTAAGGTTCTTCAATTCATCTTTGAGAAGGTATTTTGGAGCTTTTTTTTTAATTAAAAAAAATGTTTATACCTTGTAATTCCCATGTAAATTTTCATGCAAATAAAGCTTCTAAAAATGTTTCTTTTCATGTCCTGACTTAGATATTGCACAATAGATTGCAGCTGAGCTGATTTCTTAACTTGATATTTATGCGCAAGCACAGGCTTGCACACTTTCCTTTTAGTAGAGGTTATTTGTCTAATAAATTAATTCCAAAAGGATGTTCTTTCCAAGTGAGAGAAAAGTCTAATTGATGTATTGTCAACTAAAAGGATGGAAGAAAGATCTAAGTGTGTATTGCCCTTCACAATTCATCACTTTGCAAATGCTTTGGTGCCAATGAAGTACTTTTGGCGTGTAGTCAGATATAATGTAGAAGATTATTAAAATACCCTTTTAATTGGATGATGAAAAGGAAATAAAAACTGAATGCACTAAATTTGTTGTACTAGTATGGACCTAAAAGCTCCTTATGTGGTCTGTCTGCAAAATTAAAATATATTAAATCATTTTCAAAAATGCGTCTTGCTGAGGAAATGCAGCAGGAAAAGTGTTCTTAACGTCTGTCAAATGGACAGGAGAAATTTGATTTATTAATAGATTTGTTAAAATAAAACAGCAATTAATTATGGCAGTCTGATGCAGATTTTAATGTGGCAATAAGAAATCCTGATCTCTTGGTATTGCTTCCATTGTCTGCCCAAATCTGTGTGAGAAATTCTATTAAAGTGGGATTTAAAAAGAGCACCTGTTCTTCTTAAATCAACCCATAATGAGGAATGTCTATAACTTTATTTTTGGCAACAGTGGATTAATGAGCTTCCACTATTGGGTATGAGGAGGTGAATATCAGATGGTCTTCTGGAATATGTAATGTAATTCAAAATATCTTGTGACTACATTGAAAAAGCAGCTCCTCACAAAGCAGACTGGCCTTGCCCATTTGATTTCAGGGATTAAATGACTCAAATAACCAATCCAAAGATCAGCTACATATAATATACTTATCTTGAGGCTTTTTATGTGTTTATAAATGACACAGTTAATTTAGTGTTACCTGTTATATGAGTGAGTTTCTGATATTTTCTTTTTATTTCAGCAATTACACTCAAGTGTGCGGACAGGGAATTTGGAGACCTGCTTACGACTCCTCTCGTTAGGAGCCCAAGCAAATTTCTTTCACCCTGTAAGTGTTCAGTGTAACTATTCTTAGTTACCATTATTGGGTCTTTGGCCTAAATTGTTAATTCTATTTCTCTTCACACAGATGCGGTCAGATCTGCCGTGTATGTCCAGCATTGTCTGATTTTATTATACCATTAATGGTTTTGTATATGATTTGGATTACTCAGCATTTGATATTGAAATCATAAAATAACACAGCATGGAAACAGGCCATTTGGCCCAACTTATCCGCACTAACCAGTGAGGCCCCCTTTTCACACTATAATCGTTGCCCAGCTCGTGGTCCATAGCCCACTGTGTCTAAGCGATTCAAGTGTTCATCTAGGCACCTAAATGGTGTCAACAACCCAGCTTCAACCGCTCTCTGGGTGAAGAATGTCCCCTCAGATTCTCCTCTGAATCTCTTTTTCTCCCTTAAACATTTCTATCAAACTCAGCTGTGGGAAAATTCCTGATGTCTACCCTATCCATACTCAGAAATGTATATACCCAAATCATTTCTCCCCCTTAACCTCTGCTCCCCAGTGAGAAGAGAACTAGAGTTGTTGCATAACAGACCTGCTCTATCCCAGGCAACATTCTAGTGATTTTTTTTTCTGCACCCTCTCCTTCACAGACGTACCCCTCTTAAACCTTGGTGACCAGAACTGCACAAGATACTCCAGCTGTTGTCTGACCAAGTTGAAGCATAACCTCCCTACTTCTGTATTTACATCCCCGTCTTATGAAGAACATTATCCCATATGCTTTCCCACCTATGTTGTTTACGTTTGTTGCCATCTTCAAGGATGTAAGGTAATCCAAGATCCAATCAAGCGCTTGTGCATTCAGGTCGCATTATTGAATTAAAGTAACATCCTAAATTGTGATATGGTATGAGGAAGTGAATTGCTAAATACCAAACCTACACTTAAAAGATCAACTCTCACTTGTATCTCTGAAGGGAGAAAGTTTTCCCCACACCCATTTTGAATTGAGTGGTTCATTCTTCATATCCATTGAATTGGGTTGAGAAGCTATTCCATTGACTTTAATCTTGTGCTTACTAAGTATGTGCAATAAAAGCAGCTTTGCCAATATCACCCTCTGTATTGTATAGAAGTTATTTTTGTAGCCATGATCATATTGAATGGCGGTGCAGGCTCGAAGGGCCGAATGGCCTACTCCTGCACCTAATTTCTATGTTTCTATGTAGAGAACTATATCTATTGTTCGAGAAAGAACTGCAGATGCGGGATAAAATCTAAGATGGACACAAAATGCTGGAGTAACTCAGCGGATGAAGCTAAAAAAGGGTATTGATCCGAAATGTCACCCATTTCTTCTCTCCATAGATGCTGCCTCATCGCTGAGTTACTCCAGCTTTTTATGTCTACCTTATACCTTTTGTTTGACATAAACTTAATAAATAACTGAAACTGTTTCAATGCTTTTTTTAAATTCCTGTTGCATTTTAGGAGAAAGGAAACACTCCTCTTCATGTAGCAAGCAAAGGAGGACAGATTCTACAGGCAGAGCTGCTAGCAGTATATGGTGCTGATCCCGGTGCCCCTGATGCCAATGGCAAGACTCCAAGCGACAATGCAAGGTTAGCTAACTGAGAAAACCCTATAAGTTCCCTCTCTTTTTGGCAGAGAAAACGTTACCCAACCTCACTGTCAAATGAATTGTTTTCCGGGATGCATTGTTATGAAATATTGAAGGCCATCTTGTACAATATTGGATCCATTACCATTTAAAAAAAATGTTGGGTTAATAATCATCTTTATGAACTTTCGAATGATTTCTAATTCAAATTCTGCAGATTTATTTGTTTCGAAGTCAGATCTTTCATGGTGAAGTAAAGCTTTTGAGTTGAAATACAAATGATTTGATTGAAGTTATTTAGAGTTTAATAGTTTATATTTAAATATTTCTGAGTTTGATTGTTTACTGAAAAAATATTTCAGGCTCACATTGAGTGTTATCTGAAGACTTTATGACATCAAGCTGGTATTAAATCAACTACAGCTCGGCATTCAACACCACCACCACTAAACTCCTTATCAAACTTGGAAAACTGGGTCTCTGCACATCCCAATGTAATTGAATCCTCGACCTCCCAATCGAAAAACCACTATTAGTACAAATTGGGAACAACAGGTCCTCCTTAATAACCATTAATGCAGGACCATCTCAGGGTCGAGTGTGCTCAGCTCCTTTCTCCAGTCTCTATGCCATTGACTGTAGCCATATTGAATAAATAATAGGCCATAGTGAGTCAGAGTACACGAGAGTGATCGATGGTCTGAATAGTGCTAGAACAACAATCTTGCTCTCAAAGGTAGACAAAAGTGCTGGAGAAACTCAGCGGGTGCGGCAGCATCTATGGAGCGAAAGAAATAGGCAACGTTTCGCCCCGAAACGTTGCCTATTTCCTTCGCTCCATAGATGCTGCCGCACCCGCTGAGTTTCTCCAGCACTTTTGTCCACATTCGATTTTTCCAGCATCTGCAGTTCCTTCTTAAAAATCTTGCTCTCAATGTTAGCAAAATCAAGTTGCTCATTGTTTAGTTCAGGAAAGGAAAACAGAGGGTCCATAATCTATTTATTCATTCATAGACTGGACAGCAGCGGAGAATGTCATCTGCTTCATGTTTCTGGATGTACATATTCTGAAGATCTGTTCTGGGTTCAGTGCATTTGATGCAATCACACAAAAAGCTCACCAATGCCTCTACTTCCTTAAAAGGTTGAGGAGATTTGGTATGTCGCTAAATGCTCTATCGAACTTCTGCAGATGTACACTAGAGAGTGCACTGGTTGCATCATGGTCTGGTTCGGGAATGAACGGGACTCCATGAACTGGTAGACATCCTTCCCAGGGATCTACAGAAAGCGCTGCCTCAAAGGCAGACAATAACATCAAAGATCAACACCAACCATGGCCACTCTCTTATCTCGCCACTTCCATTAGGAGGAAAGCACTGGAGCCTGAAAACCGTGACCACTAAGTTCAGGAACAGTTTCTTGCCAGCAACTATCAGTCACTTGAATACTGCATCATGAAAGACTACCTCAGCAACTGATCTTCAAAGGAGTTTGTTTTGGTTGCACTAAGGATGTGGGTTTTGCACTGGTATGACTAGAATTACTGATTATTAATTTATTGAATTATAAATATATTTCTGTGTTAAATGGCCTGTTAGGATGCAGCAAATAATAATTTCAGTGTTCTGTTGCCCTTACCTATGAAAATTAAACACTTGACTATTGAAATGACAATAAACATTTGTGTCATAATCTTTGAAATAATTCAAATCAAATATGTTTTTGATGACATTTATTCTGTGGAGTACAGGAAGAAAAGCAAGGATATGTAGTTCAAGTATCCAGTCCTGGTGTGAATCTTGACAAATTATTTCTGCATTTACATTTCTAAGATAACATAAAGCTGTACGGCAAAGGAGAGACTATGTTAACCAATGTGTGAGTTCTTTCAAAGACCTGTCCACTTAGTGACAATAACATGCTCATTTGCTCAGTCCATAAAAAATAAATCCTAATCTTCTGTCATCATTTAAATCCTGGGGGAAACCATTTCACCTTGACCACCATCTTAAAACCCCTCGTAACTTTTAACAACTGATAATTATAGGATAAAATAGGTTTTGTTAGTAATTGTCTCAGTTCACGCAAGAATGTGATTTATCTGTTTTAGCACCTGTTAATGTGGTATGCAAGTTACTGTTTTAGTAATGACAATATATAATTGCATTGATCCTGCAAATTTTGATTATATCTACCTTTTTGTGATTGAAACATGGACATTCAAATTTAAATAGTACTCTTTCTGCTGTGACTGACAAAATTATGTCTTTATTTTGTAGGCAAGCAGGACACCATGAGCTCGCAGATCGTTTGGTAGAAATCCAGTACGAACTCACCGATAGACTAGCCTTCTTTCTCTGTGGAAGGAAACCAGGTAGGTTATAAACACAAAAAGCTGGAGTAACTCAGTGGGATAGGCAGCATCTCTGGAGAGAAGGAATGGGCCTAGGTCTCAACCCAAAACGTCACCCATTCCTTCTCACCAGAGATGCTGCCTGTCCCGCTGAGTTACTCCAGCTTTTTGTGTCTACGGTTTAAATCAGCATCTGCAGTTCCTTCTTACACGGGTAGGTATAAAAGTGCTTTGGAGAATCCTGATGGATTTTCTCACAGTTTATAGAAAAATGCAATTCTAACCAATATTTGCCCAAGGGCTCCTCTGCAGAATGCAGTTTGACGTACCATGGAATGCGGGATGCAAGCCTGCACCTGTGTTTCTAGTGCATCAAACAACTAATTATATAATACAGCAATGTTTACAAAATATAGGCCAAGCATATCCTCCACAGAAATAATTTATGATTCTAGCAAATAATTCCACCCCTTTTCTGTGTGATAAGAGCAAAGGGCACATTAGGGGCAAGTGGGCAGAAATTAGAAGACAATAAATAAGATAAAGGTGGGGAAAAAAATTTACATGTTGAGGAATGTTTTGAAACAAGAAGAGAAAGGACACAGTGCATTTATAGGCTGTGTTAAATTGACTGCAGCAAACGTTTTGATATGTCTTGCACTCATTTTTTCATGGTAAGATTTTTCTACTAAATAATCTATTTGGAAGTTCGAAGAGCAGAATTAGGCCATTCGGCCCATCAAGTCTACTCCCCCATTCAATCATGGCTGATCTATCCTTCCCTCTCAGCCCCATTCTCCTGTCTTCTCCCATAACCCTTGACACCCATGCTAATCAAGAATCTGTCAGCCTCTGCCTTAAAATTACCCAATGACTTGGCCTCCACAAGCGCCTGAGGCAATGAATTCCACAGATTCGCCACCCTCTGACGAAATAAATCCGTCCTCATCTCCTTTTATTCTGAGGCCATGGCCTCTGGTCCTAGACCCTCTCACTAGTGGAAGCATCCTCTCCACTTCCTGGTATCCACTCCACATCCACGGGTACCATTGGTTACAGCATAGAAACAGTGCACAACGAGGACTCTTAGCTATTTAAAGTTGCTACGTTTGCACGCACTAGCTGATTCATGCTGGTGCGATTGGCAGCTTCTGATTTGGTTTCTTGTTGTTTATCATAATTTTGCACATGTATACAGTTTCATCATGCCCACTCTGCTTTTATTTAAAACGTAGCACTATTCAAGTATCTTGTTGCATTCCAGATCACAAAAATGGACAGCACTTCATAATTCCACAGATGGCTGAGAGGTGAGCTAAAGTGTTTTATTGTGGCAAAGTATGAATTGGTGCTTGACTGTTATTGTGTGTGCGTGCGTGTCCACCGCTCACTACTGTCAGCTGTTGAGTTTGCAAGTATGGTTCTGGAATCCCTGCAAGATGATCACTACCCACTGCTAATCTTGTTGAGACATGCACCTCCATTTTAAGCTGTGGCACTTGTGGTATAAGGAGTGCAGCTGGCTGGCTTTGGAATAATGTCTTGCAACAAGCAGTGAAACATGAACACAAAACACCATTGTTTTTTAAATGCTGTCTCTATGTATGTACGCTTATTTTCCTGTTTTAAATTCCTATATCCACGTTTAGGCATGAGAGGTGATGATTCAACCCAATTACTCTAATTATATTGTTCCTGGTCAATCGCAAACCATTATTTATTGTACATCACCTTTCTCATATTCTCCCACCATCTGTTTATCATTTTTAACTCCACAAGTGTCAGTTTTTGTTTTGGTGAATATTGTCATTTAAATATGATGCATTGTTCATTTTTTGTTAGGTTATAACCTAACTTGGGATAAATATTTGGCAAACCTTATTTATCCCTTGACTTGTCCTTGCTCTAATTTGTATTTAATTAACTGCTGCCCGTACCCAATAACTTTTGAACCTCGCTTTTTACTAATTTAATTTCACAGTCAACACTTTTCTCAATTTTATAAAGAAACTTAATAAAGCACTGAGAAACACAAGACAATATAAGTTACCTTTTTGTTTTGTGCACTTTAGATCAACTTTTGTAACTATGGTATGACTAAATTATAATATCAAGATGATAAAATAATAACTGTGCATATTATTGCAGAAGTAGTGTTTGTATTTGCAGTGCTAGTTCCACACTACTAGGAAGTGAGATGGAGCATGGCCTGGAGCTCTCAAATGCAGCTTTTACTTTTGCATACCTCCAAACCTGTCCTATCCATGTATCAGTCTAACTTTTTCTTAAATGTTGCGATGGTCCCTGCCTCAACTACCTCCTCTGGCAGCTTGTTCCATACACCCATCACCCTTTGTGTGGATAAAGTTACCCCTTAAAAAGTTACCTCTTAAAAATACATCATACAAAAAACATTGAAATCATATTTCTACAGTGCACTAAAACATTAATATTTGAAAATTTGTTCAGTATATCTTTTTACTTTAAATGACATGCAATATATTCCCTTTGAACATAAAGGTGCAGCCCACTTAATTACAGCAATGGCTTTTGTTCTTTGGGTGCGGCATTGATCCAATTATTTCAATGAATAAAATAGACCAAAGATAGACACAATATGCTGGAGTAACTCAGCGGGTCAGGTAGCATCTCTGAAGAAAATGGATAGGTGGCGTTTGGGGTTGTGACCCTTCTTCTGACATAGAAATGGAATGAAATAGACCAGTTGCTGCCATCTGCTGGATCAATGAGTTTGTGCAGCTTAGTTATAAAACTGAAAAGGAAACTGCCAAATACATAACAAGGGAGTTTTTAATTAACTGTGGATTGAGAATTGAATTCAATTGAAGTTTCCACGTGAAAATCACAGTCATCTTGGATTACAGAATTTGAGGATACAGGTGCAAGGATCTTCCCCATTTTGAATTTTATACACTGTTTTGGTCATCTTGCACGGAAGATGTTGATGTGGAGAGAAATCAATGAATATTTACTGGACTATTTAACAGGATGGGAAAGCGGAGGTTCATGGAGTGATCGGATTGGTCAGGGTTATAATTAACAGTGTATAGAAAAATGTATACAGAATATATCATAGAAACCTATAAAATTCTAACAGCACTAAATTGACTAGTTGCAGGGAGGATGCTCCAGGTCTCTGGAGTGTCGGGATCCAGGGGTCACAGCCTAGGGAAACGGGCAAGCCATTTAGAATTATCATCGAGTGAAACCTCCACTCGGAGCGTGGTGAATCTGTGGAATTCTCTGCCACACCAGCAACAGAGGATATTCATGAAGGAGTTGATATATTTCTTGATGTCAGAGGGATATTGGGGATAAGGTGGTGAGGAGTATTGAAGTGGATGATCAACCATGATCTTGTTGAGTGGAGGAGCAGACCCAAAGTGATTAATGGTGTTCTTATTTTCCACGTTTCTATCCCCTGAAAAGTTGTCTTTAAAGGCATAGGTCACAGTTCACTCTGGATGTGACACAATCTCCTGGTCCTCTTTCACCTATTTCTCCCTCTTCACATTTTGCTCCCCTTCCACCTTATCTTACATTCTTCTGACAGATGGGTGGACAAAGGCCAGAGATAAAAAAGAGACAACCAAATGTCCTCCTCACCTGTATCCACATCATATCACTTGTACAGGCTTTCTCCAACACCACCTCTTATCCAACACCCCCCCGCCCCCTGCCAGCTATCCATCTGAAGAAGTATTCCAACCCAAAACATCACCAATCTATGTCCTCCAGCGATGCTGCCGGACTGGCTGAGTTACTCCCAAACTTTTTTTATAAACCGGCATCTGCAGTTCCTTGTGTCATTATTAAATGGACCTGTCCTCCAATTCTGTTTTATTTTGTTTATCCATGAAAAGTTCTTTGTGCAGGATGGAACTGCAGATGCTGGTTTAAACTGAAGATGGACACAAAATGCTGGAGTAACTCAGTGGGCCAGGCAACATCTCTGGGGAGAAGGAATGGGTGACGTTTTGGGTCAGGCTAGTCTGAAGAAGTGTCTCTCTATCCAAAACATCACCCAAACGTTCTTTGGGTTCTATGTAATTGAAACGTGTAGGATTTTGAGAGGACATTACAGGGTAAACGTTGAAAGCTTTTTTCGCTTCATAAGGGGAATTCGGAATTATTGGGTGTGGACAACAAGCTGCCTCCCATTCAAGCTGGCAATGATGTCATTTCCTATCATAGAAGATCATCAATATTTGAAATCCTCTCACCAGAAAGCAGTGGAGGTTGAGTCATTGAACATATTCAGAGCCAAGATAGAAATTGTTCTGCGCAAGGGAGTCGAGAGGTATGGGAAAAACACAGAGAAGTAGAGCTGAGGCCAAAATCAGATTTCATGATTTTAATGAATTGCACTGTCTGCTCAATGGTTCTTGTCTCGATTTTGCTGCTTAATGGCTGTTTGACTGACTCACAATTGTTTGTGCTCTGATACGGAGATTGTCAGTGACATCCAATGCCTTAATGGAATTAATCACAGGTTTATCAGAGAAAAATACAAACAAGAGGACCAAGCAAACACTGCTATCTCTGTCCCTGAAGTACAATAATGCTTCATTATTTTCCATTCTATCAATTGCCTTCTTCAATGATTTTTCAATCAGCATGTGGCATCTGAATCAATTGGCTATATTTCAAGCATAGATTCAAGTGTGCCTTGTGAATGTACTTTTACATTGCGCAGAAAGGGTTGGAAGTGAAGAAAACAAAAGATCGACAGTAAGGTAGACTTCTCTGCAATGTAAAACCTGAACCATTTCTAACTGATCAGTACTAATGAAAGGTCATTAGTCAGAGATTTAGTTCTGTTTCTCTCCATAGACATTGCTGAGAATTTTCAGCTTATAATTGTAGAATTCAAGCATCTGCAGCATTTTGGTCTGAAGAAGGGTCCTGACCTGAAACATCACCGATCCTCTTTCTCCAGCGATGCCGCCTGACCAGCTGAGTTACTCCATTATCTGTGTCTACCTTTGGTATAAACTAGCGTCTGCAGTTCTTTTTTTCTGCTGTATTCTTCATCAGTAAGTCCCGTCACTGATCTTGAGAGATGATGTGGCTGCTGAAAGCACCATGGGCAATCTTGAGCTTGCCATTGCATGCGGCCCACCAGATTATCACTGGCTGGTAGCTGATAGCTGAATCTTTCAGAGCAATAGCAGAATTTTACCTCGATCAGATTGCTGTGTATAGGTATATGATCAAAGATTGTGGAGGAAGGAACTGCAGATGTTGATTTACACTGAAGATGGACACAAAGTGCTGGAATAACTCAACGGGACAGGCAGCATCTCTGGAGAGAAGCAATGGATGATGTTTCGGGTCGATCATATTTTGCTTGGGCAGCTTACAACCCAGCAGTATGAATATTGATTTCTCTAACTTCAAGTAACCCTAGCTTTCTCTCGCTCTCTCTCCCTCTCTCTCTGTCTCTCCCTCACCCTAGTTCTCCGACTATTTCACTGTTCTGATTAATTACAATTATATTTTACTAATTGTATGCCTTGTCACCTTCACCGTAGCTAACAATGTATCATGTCCTTATCATCGTCTGCTTTGATCTATAGTTTTCACACCTTACCCTACCATGTCTCTAGTCTCCCCCTCCCCTGACTCTTAGTCTGAAGAAGGATCTCGACCTGAAACGTCGCCCATTCTTTCTCGAGAGATGCTGCCTTTCCGGTTGAGTTGCTGCAGCTTTTAATGTTTATCTATGGTCAAAGATTGTTGACCTCCTAGATCAGCGTTTCTCCTTTCCGTTAGAATGAAATGTGCGTGCATTGTATGCAGGAATTAATCAAAGTATTAATCAGTGTGTGAATTGATTTCACGCAGTTTATGCTTCTGTCATATTGTAAATGTTGGTAATGTTATTGCATAAACTCAATAAATATCTTTCCACTTATTTCTTGAATGCAACCCTTTGGAATAAAGGCACCTGTAAGTAATACATAACTATATAATTACTAGGTCCAATAGCTGATGATGATCAGTTTAATGTCAACAAAGATACTTGTATTAAAATCCATGTGTGTTGTGATCCTTATCTTTAATGGAAAAACATAAGTCTGTGATTCTCATCCCAGATTGCGTCTCTGATGATCAAATTCTCGGGGGAGAGATTTGAATCAAAATAATATTATTAGTGATGTTTCAGTGCTCGCTCTGTTTGCGTATTTTGAAATAACTTGACCATGACCACGTTTTTTTTTTAAATTAAGAATCAATTATGCATGCAATGCGGTAAATAGTCACTTTGTATTATGATATGTTCAATGTTGTTGCTATGATGCACCTTCAATTACTGGGATGAACTGTTACAGTAAACGCAATACATTCCTCCAAATGTGTTGGGTTGGTTCTTATTTGAATGAGGCTGTCTAATAATGTAACAATACACAGTATAAGTACAAAGCCCATTCTCAGCGATGCTGCAGCCCAGAATAGGGGCTATACCAATTGGAAATAAGTATAACAGAAAAACTAAAAATAATAAAAAATAGTGTTTATCTTACTTCATTAACACTGATATTCTTTATAATTTGTCTTCAGTAGTTTGGACTTGTCAGAATTAGCAAAGGCAGCAAAGAAAAAACTTCAATCGGTAAGTTTTCTTTGATTTTGACACTGATGTGGTTTGCGGCGGAAAATGATCGTCATACAGCATTGAGCTTGAAACCAAGGCCTAGTCTTAATGTGTTCTCTTTTGCACACAATCCAAGAACATTGGTTTCCTTGTCAACTCGTCAAAACTGCCATCTCTTCTCAGCTTATCTTTACAGCCTGGTCATTCTTCCTCTTCCCCTCTCACATCAGGCAGAATATACAAAATCTTAAAAGCACATACCTTTCAATTCAGGAACAGCTTCTTCCCTGCTGTTAACAGACTACTGAATGGTCCTTCCATAAGCCAGTGTGTAGTCCCGATCTCCCACGCTACCTCTTTGAGGACCTTGCACTTGTTTTTATTTGCACTTTCTCTGTAACTGCAACACTATTAAGCTGTAACACTATATTTTACCATGTGACATTTTTCTCTTTGCACTACCTGTTGTAATGTGAAAGGCATCATTGCACTTGAGTACAGTTTGATTTGACTGGATAGCACACTAACCTTTTCACTGTATCTTGATACATATGACAATATAACAATACAATTACCATTTTACAGCTGCATTTACTATTTGGCTTGCTTGGTTGGCCTTTTGATGCAGTAACCCCATTCACCAGATCATTACATAATTGCTCTTTGAGGTTTGAAAGCAAGTAAGAATTGTTTTTCTAATTTGCAACCAGAGCTACAAGAAAGGAGGTGTAGCCTTTCATGAGAAGCTAAAAATGGCTATGTCTATGCATGTTGCATATGCAGAACAGAAAGTAGGCATGTTTTGCATGTACCTTCCTTCCCACCCACCTACTTTGGTGTCATCCTCAGCTCTTGGTGACCCTACCCTTATCCTTCCACGACAAAGCCCACCCTTCCCATCGCTTCTCCACACCATCCTATCTCTGCGAGCTGATTCCTCTCCCCCTCCGCCTTGCTCTCACAACCACCTTGTTCTTATGTAGACCTGTTAGCATGTTTGTGAGTGGTGACAGATAACCTCCAGAGTATTCTATTTGTGAGGCATTCAAACTCCTTCTTTTTCTTTGTACTGTACATAAGAAAGTGGAAGGAAGGAATTGAGGATTTTGCTGAGTCAAGATAGATACATTTATTTTTGACTGCTAATTTTCAGAAACAGGAACTTGGTGTCAAACCTGCAGTTTTTTTTAATCTATTACATGCAACTTATTTTTGTTTTAGTTACATTTTATACTCTATTTTTCAAACTATTCCAATTTAATTTGAAGACACAAAGGGCTAGAGTAACTCAGTGGGCCGGGCAGCATCCCTGACGAATATGGATAGGTGACGTTTCTGAAGTCCGAAGAAGGGTCCTGACCCGAAATGTCACCTATCCATGTTTGCCAGAGATGCTGCCAGATCCGCTGAGTCATTCAGCCCTTTGTGTCTTTTCTATTTAAACCAACATCAGCAGTTCCTTGCTTCTCCAATTTTATTAAATGTTATTTTTAAGTGTGTTCTCAGAGTTTATGTAGTTGCATTTTAATTTATCTCAGCAGTACAATAATTCTTTTTCTTTCTAGTTAAGTAATCACTTATTTGAGGAGCTAGCTATGGATGTATATGATGAAGTAGATCGTAGAGAAACCGATGCAGGTGAGGCTTCTGCTGTAAACTTTGTCTTAATATTGTAATGCTGCTTTTCTGAAATAATGAACATGTGTTAGATAACCCGTTTGGAATTCCCTATGGATTTTTTGAATTCATTTTAATATGCACAAGTTGTTCTCATTAATCTGCTTGTTTTCCCAGAACCGTTTTTCTAAATTAATGAAATTGCCCAAAAGCAGTGATTTCACTGTAGGGGCGAAAATACAAATGGTTTTGAAGAATTCATTGATCATTTTGAACAGTTTACTTAACTTCCTGTTATACTGCAGGAGGATGAAAAGGGAAAGCATGAATTTGAAATAATTTTTTTATAATAATGGAAAGGTCATAAAATGGCCCTGAAGTTATTATTTGTCATTTCTTCGAATCATTGATCAATATAGGCTAGAATGATTGCTTTGAACTTCGATGTTTTGTCCGGTGCTGCAATAAAATTAAATTATATTTCTATGCACAGTTTGGCTAACGACTCAAAATCACAGCACCCTGGTCACAGAAACAACGGTCATTCCCTTCCTTCCTGTGAATCCAGAGTATTCCTCAACTAGAAATCAGGTGAGTCTTATTTATGTGTAAACTTGTTAAAAGTGAGGGACATGTCAAATGAATGATCACATTTTCAAATTGTTGTTTACATTGGTTGAAGAATGGACAGTCAATGGCACTTGAATAAATCCACAGAAATCTCCATTAGATTTTCAGAATTGTTTGGTTAAGAGTGTAGAGAAACAGGCCCTTCGACCAACCGAGTCCACACCGACCATCGATCACCCGTACACTATGTTATCCCACTTTCGCACCCTACACTTTAGGGAGCATTTACAGAAGCCAATTAACTCACAACCCTGCATGACTTTTGAATTTTGGAGGGAACCAGAGCACCCGGAGAAAACCCATATGGTCACAGGGAGAACAAACAAACTCCACATAGTCAGTACCCGTAGACAGGATTGAACCTGGGTCTCTGGCGCTGTGAGGCAGCAGCTCTACTGCTGCCGCACGGTGCCACTTTTATCTTTAATTTAGGTTTAGTTGTTTTCTGTTGCTAGATTTCATACTTGTTACCGAGAGAAAAGAAATCTGAAGCTGATATTGCATGTCATGAAGTTCACTTATTTAATTTTTTTCTTGTTCTTTCATGAATAAGATGCTTGCTACTAAGATCGTGTACGTAATTTCGTGTATATCTCTTTTGTTTTGACTTGTTTTGATTGCAGGGGAGGCAGAAGCTGGCACGGTTTAATGCTCATGAGTTTGCCACTCTCGTCATTGACATTCTAAGCGATGCTAAGCGGAGACAACTTGGAAATCCTGTCACCAGTCCAAAAGGTGTGTGTGGGTTAATCTGTTGCTTGTATTTACGAATACATGAGGTTTTGTCTTTTGAATTGAGTTTAAAGAATAGAATTCCTTTAAAAAATATATTTTTGCTGTGATGTTGGGTAATCCCTGGAGAATGGTTACCGTGTGTGAACATTGGCCGCCTAGTATATCCAAGTTACACAAAATTGCTGGAGAAACTCAGCAGATGCAGCAGCATCTATGGAGCGAAGGAAATAGGCGACGTTTTTTTCCCACTTTTCTGGCCTATATTGAAAATACTGACTTTTGACAAAGTTGGGGGTAATATAATTAGCATGGATGGACAATTTAATATCCATTCCTTACATGATATGCAGGGAATGGAGGGATATGGATCACATGCAGGCAGAGAATATGTGTTTAACTTGGTCAAGTTTTGCATGGACATTGTGTGCCGAAGGGCCTACTCTTGTGTTGAAATGTTTTTGTTCAAAGGCTGACAGTAGTAGGAATAAACTGGCCAATTTCAAACTGGCAAACTGCTGCTTGTCATTCGCCACAAATCATCTCCTGGCACTCATCTATTCGCAATTTATATTAAGAACAAGGATAAGCTATAAGTGAAGTTTCATCTAAGTTTCATGATACAAGCTAGAAAACAGTGTTGAGGAGGATGCAAATGCTTTGCCATGGGCTACGAATAGGTTAAGGGAATGGTGACAGTTTATCAGATACTATAATGAAATTTCACTTTAGTAAAACAAGAGATATATTTTTAAAGGTAAAAAATAAATGTGGATGTCCGATTCAGATTCAGATTCAATTTTAATTGTCATTGTCAGTGTACAGTACAGAGACAACGAAATGCATTAACTTGGTCAAGCAGCATCTTCGTGTGCTGGTTCATGAAGCTAACAGGCAATAAAACGGGTGATTAGAAAGACAAACGATGAGATCACAGAACTGAGGGAATAAAATAGAATATGTTGGAAACACAGCCGGACAGAGTTAATATTAACTTTGTCTCCGTTTCCACAGATATTCTCTGTCCTAATAGATTCCAGCATTTCCTGTTTTTGTTTTCTAGCATGCAAAGAAAAGAAAAAAATTACTACTAAAGTAAGGAAGTCTCACCACAGATATGCAGGGCTTTGGTGAGACACTCTTAGAGATAATGAGTGCAGATTTTCAAAGCTTCATTAGTAAAGGTTTTCGCCTGTCCTGGAACTATTATAGCCCAAGTATACAGGATCGATGCCAAGGTTAGGTATTTATGCCCTAAAAATACATTGGCCTGCACTTCCTGGAACTTGGAAAAATATGTGATGATCTCATCCAATTCCAGGAAGGATTGACAAAGTAGATTTTGAGAACCTGTTTAGTCCAGTGGAACTGTCTGATGACTGATTTTCATACTGGCACATCATTTTACTGAACGATTCATGTAGCTGCTTATAAGCTAGATGCTGTTGGAACTTTTCTCTGTATATTTCTTACAACTTTTCGTGTTCTCGGGAAACTTTATAAGTAGTTTAAGGTGGGGCCAAATAAATCGTACGGTATTATTAGGGTAGTGTGTGAGGTGTGCAGTGAAATAGTAATTGTATGTTCTTCTGTGCAGGTTCTGTTATCCACTAATGTATTAGAGAGATCAATGGGGTGTAAAAGCAAAATATTCCATCATGGGTCAACAGGAACAATCTTGTCCCAAGTCATAATGGATGAACTCCAATGAAAAATAATAGCCTGAAGAATGAGATTCAGGGTGGATCAGATCAAAATGCATACAAATCTGAAAAAGTTCATAGATACGTTACAAAGAATTTATTAGCAAAGTATGTAAGAACATACAAGGAATTTGAATTGCCATACAGTCATACCAAAAAAGCAGCAAGATAGACAACAACATAAAAATTAACATAAACATCCACCACAGTGCACTGTGATGGAAGGCAATAATGTATTATCTTCTTCCCTCCTTTTCTCCCGCGGTCTGGGCAGTCGAACCATCCCGAGTTGGGCGATCGACGCTCCCACGATCGGGGCGGTTGTAGCTTCCGCCGTTGTAGCTCCCGAAGTCGATCCCTAACCAAGCTCTACGATGGTAGACCACAGTGCGGACGGAGATACGATACGGGAAAAAGTTGCATCTCCGTCGAGGCAAGCGGTTTAAAAGGTTTCCCTCCACCCCCCCCCCCCCCCATAATACAAAATTAACGATGCACTAAAACATACATTAACAACAAACTAAAACCAACAAAAGAAGAAAAGGACGAGACAGACTGTTGGCGAGGCTACCATTGGTCAGTACCACCTGGAACAATAGTTTCTTGGTAGAACCAGTGCATCACAATTTATATCATTATCTTCTCAACCATGAGGATAATTATTTGCAATGGTTCACATGCTACAGGCAAGAATATTTCAAAGTGCTACTGGATTATAGACTGGTATCAATGAGGTGCTGGGGAGATGGACTTTGTTTCATACCCTTTGGTCATTCACAGCTACCATTACAATGATGGCATCCCATGGAAAGAACTGTTGTGGGTAGCATTTTAAATAAATGTACATTTTAGGATGATATGATGGCACAGTAGTAGAGTTGCTGCCTTAAACCGCCAAAGACCCGGGTTCGATCCTGACTACTGGTGCTGCCTGTACAGAATTTGTACGTTCTCTCCGAGATCTTCGGGTTCCTCCCACACTTCAAAGATGTACAGGTTTGTAGGTTAATTGGCTTGGTATAAATGTACGTTGTCCTTAGTGTGTTGGATAGTGTTAATGTGCAGGGGTCGGTGTGGACTGGGTGGGTTGAAGGGCCTGTTTCCGTACTGTATCTCAAAACCAAACTAAATCGTGGACAAAGGTGACCTTAAAAAGAAAAAAAAAGACTTTTTTTGATGCACCAAACTGCTGTTGATTTTGTTAATGTATGATAAAATAATAGGCACTTTAGAGCACATTTTTCTGATTTAAAAAATATATATATATATCCCAAACGTACTTTGTAGTTATGTGATGACTGTTGCCATGAGTGTTTTTTCCGTAATTTTATTGACCAATTCAGTTTCTTAATTTTTACATAATTCTAAAGTTTTTAGTTTAGAGGTACAGCGTGGAAGCAGGCCCTATGGCCCACCGAGTCCACACCAACCAGCGAGCACCCCATACACTAGCACTAGGGACAATTTTCAAAAGCTAATTAACCTACAAGCCTGTACATCATTTGAGTGTGGGAGGAAACGGGAGCACCCGGAGAAAGCCCACGTGGTCACAGTGAGAATGTACAAACTCCATGCGACTGCACCCACAGTGAGGGTCAAACCCAGGTCTTTGGCGCTGTAAGGCTGACCGCTGCGCCATTGTGCCGCCCTAGTCGTCTAATCTTTTTGGAAAGTGCTCATTTTTATTTTTTGTTCACATTAGATAATGTGGAGCTTGTACTGAAGAGCATTAATGATCGTCATGGATGCCATGACAATGATCAGCCTGATTATGACAGCGTTGCTTCAGATGAAGATACGGATCAGGAACCAGCAACTAAAGCAAACAGAGCAAAGGTATGTCTATTGTTTAATCTTAACTTAGTCAGTGCCTGATGCCAATTGTAGAAATCTGTTCATTTTGGAAAAGGTTTTGTTCTGGTTAATTTCTATCTGTTACTGAAGTAATACATTTTGTCTACCTAACACATATTGCCATTTGTGTTCGTGAAAATTTGCCCAAAGAAAACTGTGAAGTGCTTTAAAGTTCAGATCACTTCAGATAAAGTTCAGATGAAACCAAAGAACTCTTCCAGAATAATTTTTCAAAATTTATCTCGTCATCCAGGGCGATTCCAAGGTTATGTATCTACCCTTGCTAGCTTCAGTTGTTGGGAATGACCCATTGCTTCTAATTGCAACTAATTTACTGTTAGCAAAGGGGCCGTTTCCATTGTATGAGAGAGCCACTTCAAAGTCATCCAGCCGCAAGAAATTGCATTTTGATACTACACATACCTGTTGGCCCCCCCCTCGGTCATGACTGATCATGGATGATGCATCGTAATTGTTGGCCGCTTGCTCCAAACCTCGGTCTTAAGTTTCATGTAACTTAAGACATTATTATTAACCTGTTTGATTATATGCAAGTGCTGTAGAGGAATTGCATGCATTATTTCAAAATTGATAAATGGAATCAAAACACAAATAGCTGGAGTAACTCAGCAGGTCAGGCAGCATCTGTGGAGGGAATGGATAGATGACGTTTCTTCAGTCTGATTGTAATGGGGAGAAAGGGGGTGGGGGTGGGACAAAACTAAGTGATAGGTGAATGCAGGTGAGGGGGTATTGATTGGCAGATGGGTGTAGTAAGTGATAATGGTTAGACATGAAAAGAAGACAAAAGGTGTTGGATAAGGAGATAAATGGGAGGACTGCAATCTCAAAAAGATTTGCTTCTGTGGTCAAATCCTTGTCACAATTTGCCCATTCATTCCGACAGGATTGAATTGGATTGAAAAACAATTCGGGTTTTTCAGGCATTGTTTAAAAACATTCTAAATACTAACTTCTATTTGGAAATATTGGTTGAAATATAACGTGTATATAATGACCCAAATAAATGTTGATACCCGTTTGTCTGGGCTGTGAAGAACAATGGTGAAGTATTGTTATTGTAATCACAGAGAACTTTCAGAAGAAGGCACTGTGGGCTTTGACCTCTTAAAATTTGATATTTGGAACTCTATCTGCGAAGGACGAGAGTTTTGTTCATATTTACCCCTTGTTGTAGAGCATGCACTCTGATCTGTCAGGTGGCCCAATTACCTTGCAGGAATACATGGAGGTGAAAAACGCCCTCAGTGCTTCCGAGGCAAAGGTGCAGCAGCTGATGAAAGTGAACAGCAACCTGAGCGATGAGCTGCGTCTGATGCAGAAGAAAGTAAGAGACCTTTTTAGCCTCTCCTTGTAGAACTCGATAATATCCAGTTAGAACTCAGGAGTAACTTCCGTGAGTTCATATTCCTATACGGATTATTTTAACAAAAAGATTCCCATTATTAAATCTACATTTTGGAGAAGTCGGGAGGGCAGGATAGAAATTGGAGTGCTTTTTTCCAAGCACAGCTTCAGATATTAAGTCTGTATGTAGTATTTCACTGCCCTTCACATTTCTCACTGTTTTTCTGCTTTTTTTGGCTTGGTCCCTTGGCCTGCTACTCTTAAAACTCTATTCCTTTTGTTTAAACTTGCTGCTTCATTGCTGCACTCCATCCTTGGCATTGCCCAATAGTTAATGTAGGTTCAAACAGATCAAAGTGTTGTGTATGTTGTAAGATTAAATTGAAGTTGGGGCTGTTTCAATTAATTTTGAAACAATGGTACGAGTACTGGGGAATAAGGTCATAAGTGATAGGAGAAGAATTAGGCCATTCGGCCCATCAGATCTGCTCCTCCATTCAATCATGGCTGATCTATCTCTCCATTCTTCTGCCTTCTCCCCATAACACCTGACACCCATACTAATCAAGAATCTCTATCTCTGCCTTAAAAATATGGGTGCTATTCTGTTGGGATGGACTCCATGGAAACCAGTTGAATGGGAAACCATGCAGTATATGGAGATTTCTTAAAATGATAACCCAAAGTGTAAAATAATAACTAAGAGAAGTGGACATGACTCAAGTGAGGATAATGTAAATTTAAAATGATAACCCAAAGTGTAAAATAACAATTTGGGTAATAGGCTGCAGCAAGCAAGGAAGTGAGTTTCAGTCATAGTTTGGAAAGCAAAATTGCATCGAGGAACAATGGCATTGGGTTAGTGTAGGAAGGAGCTGCAGATGCTGCCATTTGGTTAAATTGATGAGGCTTATCATAATGCATGAAGCTTTCATAGTTCGATGACTTAATGGCACAAATAGAGATTAATGACTGATTCATTAAATACCTATTATTGTGACATAGTTGAATGCTGACCAAGGTTGGCAGGCATATTTTCCAGTGTGTCTGACATTTAGAAAGGACAAATAAAATGGAAAGGCACTGGAAAGGGGTGGGGCATATATAGCCCTGAATGTAAGGAATGACACGGTAGCAGGAGTGATGATGAATGATCATGGTTTAAAAAAAAAGACAAGCCACAAACCAGTAGGAGTAGGGTTCTGTATCAATAGGACATGAGCTTGTACCAAAGAGAATATACACGTACCTTTCAAAAGGTGACGAGGAGGAAATTATTTAGTCAGAGGGCGGTGAATCTGTGGAATTCATTGCCACAGACAGCTGTGGAGACCAAGTCGTTGGGTATCTTTAAGGCAGAGATCGACAGATTATTGATGAATAAGGGTGTCAAGGGTTATGGGGAGAAGGTAGGAGAATTGGGTTGAGAGGAATAGATAGATCAGCCGTGATTGAATGGCGGAGTAGTTTCGATGGGCCGAATGACCTAATTCTCCTCCTGACAGAGGAACTTATGGATAGTTATTATGGGTGTCTTTCATCTGGACTAGGAAAAAAGATAACCTCGTCAAAAAGTGTTAGATGCTCATAGAAGATTCAGACTTTTTCTGGAGCAGTATGTCGTGGAAACAGCAAGGAACAGGCTATTTTAAATATTGTATCATATAAAGTAAGACAAAATTACTTAGTAAACCCATGGTAAGAGCTCCTCTTTTTTAATGATTATATGGTGGGATACCAAATTGGAAAATTACAAAGAGATATGGGTGGGAAGGAGTAAAAAAGTATTTGCCTTTTTATGATTAGAACATAGTTGGGCGGCTTAGTGGCCCAGCGGTAGAGTTGCTGCCTTGCACCTCTTGCAGCGCCGGAAACCAGGGTTCAATCCCGACTACGGGTGTTGTCTGTACGGGGTTTGCATGTTCTCCCCATGACCTGTGTGGGTTTTCTCCAAGATCTTCAGTTTCCTCCCACACTCCAAAGATGTACAGATTTGTAGGTTAATTGGCTTGATATAAGTATAAGTTGTCCCCAGTGTGTGTGGGTACGATAGTGTTAAAGTGCGGGGATTGCTGGTCGGTGTGGGTTAGTTTGGCCTGTTTCCACGCTGTATCTCTAAACTAAACTAAACAACATGATGATGGGGAGGGGATAGCTGAAGGTTTTATATTAAGTAAGATGGTTCTCCGATGTGAAAAGATGAATCGTGTGTTATGCATATTTAAATATTGATTGATCCAACTGAATTTGTTTGTAGCTCTTTGCCTGTAATTTATTTGTTGCATAGTAAAACTGCTTGAGATGTTATGGTTATTATGGAGATTCTAATCACTCAGAGAAGGCAGATCAGGAAGTGAAATCTCAGAAGTGATAATTCAGTGTGTGTTTAATAATTAATTTTGGTCTGACCCAGATATAATCTGTTCAGTAGCCTGTAGCTCAGTAAAGGAAGTAATTCAATAACCATTTTACAATGGCTGTCAGATAGTAGCAAGATCTTAAATTACTCCATGTGCAGTTGATGCTAGTAATGGAAGCTGTTTGCAGTCTCTCTGAAGAGTAGAGGGAAGAAACTTGATCAGTTTGGCTCAGTGATTCATGAAAATGGCAGGGTAGTTTAAAGGGAATAGAATGACATTTCCAATCTGATCTGCAGTTTAAAAAAAAAAGAAATTAGCATATAACAGTTAACCTTGATGATTTCCTTTCCCTTGTTACAAATACGTTGTTGTAATTTCATTTTCAGTTGTGTCAGCAATCAAAAATTAACCCAGCAAGAATTATCATTAAATTTAACTTTTATCTGCCTTATTTGGTCCCATTAACAAACTAATAAGGACGCAAAGTGCTGGAGTAACTTGGCGAGTCAAGCAGCATGTCTGTAGAACATGGCAGGTGATGTTTCATGTCAGGAAGTTTTGTCTAATAAGTTGTAACTGAAAGATCTTTAGATTTTTTTTTTTTTAAGTGTGAAATATTTGAATAAGAGTTGAACAATCTACACAATTATTTAGAAGTGAAGTAGATCCTTCAAGGCACAAAATAATCCTTGATTATATTTATTAATTTATTATAATGTACTGGAAAATAAAAGACCTCTAAAATGCAAAATCATCTTTTTAATTGGACCAAGATGCCATATCCCAACACAATCTCTGCCTAAATTGAAAAAAACTTTTTTTGTCATTAATTTAATCTATTTATCTATAATCTATTGTATCTGCAAAAGTTATTTGGGTGGCAGCTGAAATAGTTTGTATTTAAATAGTGTCTCTTATCCCCTCGCACGGTGCAAAGCACATCACTGAATTTTAAATATAAACAGTGGGTGGATTGTGTAACCTTGCCCAAATGGCCATATTGTCTACTTTTGCATAGAAATAAACTGCAGATGCTGCTTTATATCAAAGTTAGACACAAAGTGCTGGAGTAACTCAGTGGGTCAGGCAGCATCTCTGAAGTAAAAGGATGGGTGACATTTCGGGTCGTGACCCTTCTCTTGACTGTGTGACATTTCGGGTTGGGGCCTTTCTTCAGACTACCATGACGTTTCGGGTCGGGGCCCTTCGTGATCCCTTTTCTCCAGAGATGCTGGAACCTGTGAAACCTGTAACTTATCAATACCTAATAAACCATTATCAGCTTTGTATATTCTAGATGCCTTTTGTATCTGTATCTTTATATATCAAGATGTAAGCAGTTCTCTACACAGCAGTAAGAAATGCTGTCATTTAATCCAGTCCCGTTGCCGTTGCATGGGCAGAGTAAAGAGCAAACCATTCCACGAATTATTGCTTTCACCAATTCAGGTTCCTTGCATAACTCGTGCTTTAAGGAGTAAAAGGGCTTAGTACAATTTATGCTACTGTAGTTAATATTCTGCACATGTTTATTATTTCAGAATGCCTCTTGTCCAAATTATTACACTGTATTTGGCACTTTTAATGGAGGTTTTTTTTATTGAAGGTATCCATTTATCTCAGTTCCAGTGTGTGTATATATATATATATATATATATATATATATATATATATATATATATATATATATATATATATATCTACATATATGTGTGTGTATATATATATGTATATATATACACGTATATATATATATATATATATACAAACACTTGCATTAAATTCTCAATACATGTAAAAATAGCTGTCTGCATACACACCTCCACAAATATATATATATATATATATATATTTGTTTGTTTGTTTGTTTAAATAGATCAGAATCTTGATGTATTGAGAATAAAGAAAGATATACTGTGGAGGTGTGTATGCAGACAGCTATTTACATGTATTGAGAATTTAATGCAAGTCACAAAAATATACTGTAGAATAATTAATGCTGCAGCTTCACATTTATTCATTTGATGACTATAAATTGCTGCTTTTAAACTGTGCTCTTTAATGTTATCTTGCTCTTTTTTTAAATTGTATTGTACCTTCAGACAGAATTCATGGTGAGTGTAAGCAGATCAGTCCGTGCTTTTGCTCCGCCTGCCTAATTGTGCATCTCCTCTATCTGTGTCTGACTCGGTCGGTATAGGCCCATTTCCTTTATAACATGCACAGTCCACTTTGCGGAGATCACCAAAAAATATTCCAGCTTGATTTGATGTGAGAAAGGATGATTGGTTGAAAAACATTTCTTTCAGCTCCAAACGTTGCAGAGTGAAAACACCACCCTCAGGCGGCAGGTCACTACGAATATCTATCAAGTTCCCACCTGTCCAGAGTACCCAGGTCCCTCCAATCCTTCATCCTTAAAACGGCGCCCGTCCGCACGTGGCAGCCGGCCTATGTCCATGTACGAAACTGGCTCTGGTCAAAAACCCTATCTCCCACTGGGGGACGTCACCTACACAAAGGACAGTATTGCAGGACTTCAGCCCTTCCCTCAACATGTAAGTAATTCACCATCAGCTCTGGTAAGCAACTCGTGCTTTTGTTCTTCCTTCTCCTTTTGTGCTAAGTTCTGACCTTTCCTTTGCAGCTTGCCAAATGCTGTCTTGATGTCTTCATACCTTTCTCCTACTACTATTTCAGTTTAGTGCAAAGCTAAGATTTTTTTTAATGAAAAATGTCTGGAAGAATAAAAATGACACCTAGGTCATGTTAACCTTTTTGTCCTAAACCTTTTTCCATTTTATTATTTCAGGACTTGTGCTAACATACTCATTGTAATTTCAAGAAATTAAAGACTGATAGACCTTCAACTAACTTGATTCGACCAGATGCTAACAGAGGGGGAAAAAAGAAAATGTCTGCTTGAACCACTAAATGGCATACAAGTATTATAAAACCGTGTTCTTAAAACAAGCAGATTACCTACAGCAGAGTAAAGTTAAATTTTGTCATGTTTCATTTTGTGTGTACACCACGAATGGCAACATTGACCGTGTAAGACCAGGTGCATCTCGATGCCTTGCCTGGTCTATGGCAATTTATCAGCTGGATTGTTGGAATTCAACTATCCCTTGGCTGGGGGAATGTGGGGTGAGGGTTACTGTCTCATCCTGTTGAGCACTGATGCTGGAGGCTCTGTACATTGTTTTTGGGTTTTTTTTTTAGGTGAGGATTGAATTGGGCTTGGCTATTCTGCTCTCTGTGATTCCAATCACTGCAGATAATCTGGCTCGCACCTTGAGTATGTTCCTGCACTATTTCCACTTCAGCTTCCAAAATCAGACATGCCTCGCTGCTATGGCCAACTTTCAAAGCAAGGTGGTCTCAAGTTAGAACAAAGTGTTGGCATAACTTTTTATTTCTGTAGAGTTAGTCCAGCACTTCCTTGTCTCTTTTTTGTGGAGTTACACCAGCACTTTATCTGTTTTTTGTAAACCAGCATCTGTAGTTGATCCGCGAGTTGCCATGTTCTGAGGCCCAGTCCCCATATGATTCTGATGGCCTTTTGAAAGTTTTTTTTTATCATTGTTTCCATCTCGGATCATATGAGACATTTGGGGCGGAACAATGGTAAAGCTGCTGTCTTACAGAGCTAGAGATCCGGGTTTGATCCTGACTACGGGTGCTGTCTGTACAGAGTTTGTACGTTCTCCCTGTGATCGCGTGGGTTTTTTCCCGGGTGCCCTGGTTTACTCCCACACTCCAAAGATGTACAGGTTTGTAGGTTAATTGACTTTGCTAACCAAAAATTGTAAATTGTCCCTAGTGTGTAGGATAGTGTTAATGTACGGGATACTTGCTGGCCAGCGTGGACTCTGTGGGGCTGAAGAGCCCGTTTCCGTGCTGTGTCTCTAAAGTCTAAACTAAAGTCTAAAAATGTAAAAGCAGTTGAGGTATATCTTAATTTTTTTTAATGAATAAATTATAAGTTAAAATAACTTTGAAAAGCACATTTATTTGGTGTAAATTTTAAGATATTAATTAAAATAAAGAAATGGACCAAACTATTTACTTTCATTTATCTGTTCAATGCAGGTGAGTGATCTTGTTCAAAGTGAAGTGGCTGTGCTAGGTACACTGGCTACGGCTAGCATGGAGTTGAGGTGTAGGGTACGAAGTATATCTGCCCCTTAGCTTAGTGTGATCGTGGAATAGCCACTGGACTTGGCAATGTGTAGGCACTGAAGCCCAATGACCCCTAAATTCATAATCTTAAATTACGTTTTTAATTTGCAGAATCAAGTGACCTTGCCGGCAGTTCTCTTCCAAACCATTTGGAAAATGCAAGTACCTTTCAACCTCTCGGCAATAATTATTTGGGCAAGGTTCCAGAATCAGTGCTCAGGAAGGTGGGCACAGAAATGGAGATGGCTGTAGATGTGAAAATATATTTTGCACAGCTTCAATTTTATCAATTTAAACATTTTGAAAGTAATATTGCATCTGAAACAAAATCCATCCCTTGAATTGCCTTATTAAATCACTTAATTGGAGTTTTTTTCATTTAGTATCTCAAAAATACACAGTTATTCTTTCAATCTCAAACTTTGGAAAATATTTCCAATTTGACCAGTTATGTAATTATACCAAAGATGTATTTGGAGGTTTAAGATCTTCTAGGTGTCAGTTTTATTGGTGCCACTGTTCATTCCATTATGTTACAGGTTGGATTCCTGCCACACATCGGCTTTGTTAGACTCATTATATCAGTGTTTAAACAAGAAAATCAATGTGTATATATATTGGTGATTTTACTCTTTTTGCATGGTCAATTTTTTTTTTACATTTTTAACCTGAGTTTTAGAATTTCAAAAATGGATACCATTTTGTTTGTTTTTAGGTTTGCCTTTTAGAGTATAGTAGTGCAAAGGAGGAGTTGGTAGTGTGAAAGAGGTGTTTATCTTAAAATATCTTGATAATACTGCCTGCCTTTTTCCTTATCTGCTGAAAGACATGCTCTCTCATACAACATAACTCTTGTCCTCCCTGTACAGAGTAAGAACATTGTTCCCCTAAATCTGACCCAAGCAAAATTTAGCTGTTTCAGTCATTGTTCAGATTCTAGTTTTAATTGCTAACCAGTTACAGAATTTATTTTCCACGGAAAGGTTGGAGTCTCAACAAACTTTGAATTTAAACAATGAACACCCCCTCTCCCCTCCCACATTTAGCAATGTTGGAAATTTTACTTTGCAGAATTCTGTACCAATTTCAAATAATTATGAGACCATCTGGTCTTGGGGGTGGGATGGTGAGAACATTTGGCCCATTTAGACCATGTATGATCTTTGAGTGAATTTGACGTCCCTGCATTTGCACCACAATTTTCTCTACCATATGCCAAATTGGGGTAAGGATAGAAACCTAAGAAATTGAAGCAGGAACAGGCTATTCGGCCTCTTGTGCCTGCTCTTCCATGCTGTGGGTCACAGGTGATCTTTTATCCCAGTACCACAATACTGCACCAACTCCATATCCCCAAATTCCCTGATATCTAAAAATAAATGGATGTCTTGCTTAAATAGGTGGGCTGTTTGTCCCGCTTAGGGAAAGAATTCCAGAGATTCTTTACTCTTTTGGTGTAAAACTTTCTTCTCATTGTAGTAGTGAATGGCAATTTTTCAGATTGTGGCCCTTGGTTATAGACACCCCAACCAGGGGAACTAACAGCCCTGCATCTGTTAGGCTCAAAACAATAGTTCCTGTGCCTCTCATTCCTGCAAATGGCAGAACAATTTAGGTCCGTTGAACTCGCAGGACAATTCCTCCATCCCAGGACTCAATGACGTAATCCTTTGTGTCCCCATTGCAAAAATGTCACTCCATAGATGGGAAGACTAAAACAAAACTGAGTTTTTGTATATTTAAATATTTTTACGTTCCTAAAATAGAAAGTTCCATTGGCATTGTTGGGTAAAATTAAGTTAGCATGGGCAATCTCTTCCAAATTGTTACTAAAATTGAATGCTTCACTTGAACCTGTCTGAACTAGAGGTAAATATATTTAAATGACTGAATCCATCCTCCTGATTTTTACTTCGTAAAATATATTTTTGTTGGTTTATTAAATAACAATTCAATGTAAATGGCCAAATGTGTGTCTGCCTTAGTCATAAGTTTAATTTTACAAGTTGCACATAGGATTATTTTTCCATGAAGTCTTGTTACTTTTAAATATTGACTTGTTAACTTATTTTCTGTGTAGGTATGCCAAGTAACAACCTTAAAACAAGAATTGTACTAAACATAATATTTGAATATGAACATTGAAAAAAATGTACCTTGTAAAGTAGAATTAGTTCTATTGGTCATTGTTCCTTTACATCTATTCATCTAATATCTATTCATTCAGCTGCATATCGAATTTGCTTTTCTTGATACTTCACTAGTTCAGGATCGTCCTGCAAGTAATGAAAATCCTTAGTTCTTCTTTAACACAATCTACCTTCTTTAACCTCTGTCCTGCTTCCTGTTCTTGCATCTCCAAAAATGGACCAGTGTCTTTTGATGGGTCTGAGGCAGTTATTTCTATTAGTACCAGGACATATAGGCATTTTTTCTTTTTACAGGTAGAAGGTGCACTTAGGTCAGGCCTGTCTTTCAGTCGGAATCCCTTTGTTCCAACAGCGGCCTCCACTGTGATATTTGCGTTCTCCAAAGACGTCTGGGTCCTGAGATAATTTGCAGACCCTCCCATTCAGTAACTGGATCACCGAAACCCAGATTCGTACAAGAACAATTGTCTTGTGTCTGAACAAGAAGCTTGGATTTTGTTCTCTGGATTTTAGTATCCAAAGAAATGACAGCAAACAAGAGGATGTTTCTCCAGGATTAACTGAAAATGAATCAGAATGAATTGTTGCATTGGAATAGACATAGGATGCATGATATAAATTCTTCATATTTTTAGATCCAGTCGCTTTGATTTCACAACATTAAATTACTGCATTGATTTATGCTGGAAAACCACCTTCTGAGTCAGGTGCTTAGGTTTCCCTTGCAGCACTAACCACATTCTTTGTCACTTGTAGAGTTATGGAGCAACACTGGTCCTTCCGTCCAACAATTGTCAACCACCTATTTAAAATAATCCTGCATTAATCCCATTTTTAATTCTTCCCACATTCTCATCAACTTCCCACACTATCCTACTAAGGACAATTTACAGTAGCCAATTAGCCAACCAACAACATATCGGTTTGTAGGTTAATTGGCTTTGGTTTAAAAAATCTTAAATTGCCCCGAGTGTGTAGGATAGTGCTAGTGTACAGGTGATCACTGGGAGACAGAGACTTTGGTGGGTCGAAGGACCTGTTTCCGTACTATATCTCTCAAATCTAAAGTAAAATCTAAACAATCCTCCAGTCACAGCCATTTTTGGTTTGAATTTATCTTTTCCCCCTGGGATCCCATGGGATTAAACCTTTTGACCAGCCGACCCCATGAAATCTTGTTAAAATCCCCGTAGTCTATCTCAAACATCGTGTTCACTGACTTTCCTTGTTACTTCCTTTAAAAAGAACACAACTGTTAGTTAAATATAACCATCCATGCCAACCTATGGAAATTAATTGCCTATCATATTTCCAAGTTTTCTGATGCAACAAGACTAGTAGAATTCTGAGTAGAGAGGGCAACGTTACAGAGGCATCGCGGGGATATAGGAATGCGATGCGGGTGGGCAAGAAAGTGACAGATGCATTACAGTGTAGAAAAATATGAGGTCATTCACTTGATCACAAAAACAATTTTTTAATTTTTTTTTTTTTTTTTAATGGTGAACGATAGGAAATGTCTAAAGGGAATCTCGGCATCCTGTATATATTCTAGGTTTCAGTAACTCGTTGACGCACCAAGCAATTAAGAAAGCAAATGTTGGCCTTTGTTACTAGTGGATTTGACTTCAAGAGTAAAGTGTCTTGCACCCTGCATAATTGCTTTGAAACTCCACCCAGAACTATATTGTGCAACTTTGATCTCCTTACCTACAATATATATACACTTGCCATAAGTATATAGGTAAAAGATTCACTAGGCTGGTTCCTGGGAATGCATACTTGCCACAGGAGAACAGATTGAGCAAGAGGATTTGGCTCGAAGGCCATTCGGCTCGAAGGGCCGAACGGCCTACTCCTGCACCTATTTTCTATGTTTCTAGGATGAAAAGGGGATTTTATTGACTCAAACAGAATCATTCAGGGCTCGATAGATTGGATGCAAGATGGATAATCATCACAGATCAGTCTCGGGGTAAAGAGTGGGCAGAAGATGACGAATTTTTTGAAATTACTGACCTGTGAAAACATTGAGTGCATTACAAACAAATAATACGTTTCTGTTGAAAGGAAATGAGGGACCTGTGGATAGTTTAAGGAAATGGTGCTGAGATACAAGAGAAGCATGATCGTGCATGATTGGTAGAGCAGACAGTAGTTTTGAAGGACTAGATGGCCTATTCACATTAAGTACATAGTTCCCTTTATTTATGAAGATCGCTGCAAACTATCCATCAAAGAACTTTCCTGTATCCTTCATCTCTCCACATAGCTAACCTTTTGTGCTTCACAGACCTTTCCACCATTATCTTCTTACTTATTGTGTACTTGCAAAAGCATCTTTGGGGATTTCTGCGATTCACTTGTGGACATTCACGCCCTCTCTTTGCTTTTTTTAATTTGACCACTGCATTTTTCACAAACTTGGTCCTCATCATCTGGACTCGGGCTTCCTCTGGATAGCAAAATACAAGTGCAGATGCCTCTGTGGCCCTCTCCCTTGCACTCAGTACACTGCCCAAATAAAGATAATTAAGCACTTGTAATGTTCTAAAACCATTAACGCAATAAAGTATCTACGAGGAAATGGCATTTGGCTCCTAGTTCAGTTGAATGTTTGAAAGTTATTAGCGCGCCTCAGTTTTGAAAGCACGAGGTACTCCCACGATCACAAAGGTCATTCCCTACAAAAGTCACTTGAGACAAGTGGTCTGGAAACTGATTGCCATATTTATATAGACAATGATTGACTCATTGATGTGTACATGTATATAGATATATTTGAAAAGAATTTCAAGATTGGATCTGGGTAATCGGTGGATGAAGAGGATTGAGTGTACTGTTGTAGGCTTTTTGTAGTGTCATTATTGCTTTTTTTGTTCATCCCAAAAGTACAAATAAACTGCAATCTAATCACTCCTGTATCAGAATTCCTGGTTTCTAATTTGTTTCATTTTATTTTTTTTGAAATCATGTTTAATGAACATTTTATAGAATCCTTTCCTAGATATTTACCAAGACCTTCCTCATCACTGAATTTATACTTTCAACCATGGTCATTTGGGAAAAAAGTTGCAAGTGAAATGCTGGTTGGGAAGAGATCACCCGGGCTTGAAGGGCATTCCTAAGATGTGCAGGTTTGTAGGTGAATTGGCTTCTATAAATTGTCCCTGGTTTGTAGGATAGAAAGAACTAGTGCAAAGGTCGACAGGGACTTGGGGGCCCTGAAGGGCCTGTTTCCACGCTGTATGAACTAAACTAAAGGTGCATGCTCTTTGAGTTAATTGATAAATAAGAATGTACTTCATTTTAGTGCATCTGTTGGACATAAACTTGGTCAAGATTAAATAATTTCATTTTTTTCATTCAGCGCTGTGTTCATAACTTTACAATATTACCAATTCTACTTGTTACCATACTGATATAGTTTTCTATTCAACTCTTAAGTCTTGTTGGTTGCTTTGACGTATTTTTGCACTAACTTTCTAAAGTGCACGTTTTACAGTATTAAGCAATGTCTGTGTGCAAAAACTTGGCATACCTATAAGTTTATAGTCTGTGGACTCATTCTCTCTCATTGTGTTTATCTTGTGTTTGATTTTTTTGCCCGAGTGTTTTCTTATTTCCCCTTTCAGATTGGGAGGAGTGCCTTTGTGACCTCCTCTTCATCTTTACCCTCCTTCCCTTCCACGCTTTCATGGTCCCGGGATGAGAACACTCGAAGGGTTAAGTACCTTCTCAGCAAGTCTGCACTGTGGAGGAGGCAGTGACACCAGCAGTGCCTGTTGCACCTTTTCCCTCCTTTTCCCACTTCTCTTTTTGCTTCTGCATGTATAGTCCCTTCCACCGGAGTATCTACTGCATACCGAGTTGCATATTCCTGATTGTCTTTTCTATCTTTCACTTTTTATCTTTCAGTTTATTAATCCTGCTTGCTCCCAACCACGGGACACATGGCACACTTAACAATTAGCTCTTCAGCCATCAAAGCTCGATCCTTTGCTACAGCACAGCTTCTGCATAGCTTTCTATTCAAAACATACACATGCTGCTCTAATCATCAGCAGGTGAATCATTGCCCAGTGCTACACTGAGCATTGTGGAGTAGGCATGTTTGCAGGTTCAATCTATGGATTAGCTGATTTCAGCCAGAATTCCCCGACGATTTTCTCTTCACTGGTCCCGGAGACAAGGATTCATGTCATATCGCCTGAGCACAATCGGTTTTTGAGTAACTCATTTAGCCGTGATACATGTGTAAGCCACGACAACGATCACTGACAAACCATCCAACCAAGCTGGACAGCCCTTGCCCAAAGCCCATACTTCAAACGTAGATTTAGCTGACAAACAATCCAAGAAGCAAAAACATTTATAAGCACCCAGTTTCCAGAGTGCCTGAGGTTAACTAAATCATAGGCAAGAGAAAGACCTTTGGCAAAGTGTCAGCATGTCTCCGCTTGGGATTAGATTAAAACACACACATAGCCATCATGGGACCTTGGCTATAATGGTTTACTCTTGCACTGAATGACACACAAGGTGAATTGACACCAATTAATGGGTGAGAATAGTGCGTTTTAAAAATTGAGGAATAAATGTACATGCACTACTCAATTATTGAGGCATATATCTAAAACTAATGCAAGTTGTGTAATGTTTAACATTTCTTTCTGAATCCCACAATCTAACATGGAAACCAGGCATGCTTTTCACTGGATTAAAATTAGAAGAATGCTCAGAGTTCTTTAAGTGCTTTTGTAGTCTGTGTGAATATGAATTGGGATCGCCATGTAATTTGGTTGCTATACCATGAGTTGAAAGCTTTCATAAGTACGGCATTGACTTCAAAAGTTTGCTCCATCCCCTAAAAAATGCTTCCGTTGCAAATACATTTTCAGACTTTAATGGAGCTTTAAATGAAGTGTGACTGGTGCTGGCTAAACTGAGCTCCTGTAGAGCTCCCCGGTGGCATAGACCTGGAATAATGTCACAGTTTATCCACTAGAAATCTCATGATCCCATTACCAGCACTGAAGATGGGACATGTTAAATTAGATGGATAACTATTTTTGGTGCTGGACTTAATGGGAGGAGACTGACTATACTTGATTTGGAATTGGGTATTAGGAACCATTTTAATAATCAGTCGAAACTAATTGGCATCTTGCCTTTTATAAGATATAATCCGCCTAGACGAATAATTTTTCAGCACACCATCATTACACAAGTGATACCAGCCACCATGCAGCACAGTTTCATTAGCATCTTGCTTTGTGCATGGTCTGATTTATTGCCTATTGAAGCATGTACTTTTACGCTTTTAAGATGACTGCTTTTGAAACAAAAAATAACTCTTTTCTCCAAAGTCGGATATGTCTGATGTTATCTGAATAAAAAGCTGATTTGTGTTGAATGTGTTTCTTTGTCTTGGTGCCAAATGAAAGCCAGCTAATATTGTGGAATTGCTTGACTTCCATATAAGACTTTGGTATTTACAAACGTTGAGAAACATGAATATGTTGCTAGCAGTCCAAATATTAATATCTACCATTAATTATTCATGCCCTTCAAAAAAAATGTTTAAAGGTAGTTTTAATTCGGCTAAAATGAGAAAGCCACTTCAATGTACTGAACACAGCTAATTTGTAAATATTTATTTTTAAATGTATCCTTGGTTAAAAGTGCGAGGAATCTTGACAAATCGCATCCATATAAATTTAGGATTATATTTTGAGACATGGTTAGACTTTGTTCTTAAAATTGATCCATTCCTCAAGGATAATGTCCAAACTAAGACTTTTTTGTATTTGATGACTGATTGTTTCGTAACGGGCTTGCACTGTGATAACTTGTGCTTTCCAACGTATGTTCTTTATCCAAATTTGAGTTAAATATCCCACGCACTAAATATTTCCGTATTGATGTGTGACAAGAGGTAGTCCATGGAGTGCAGTGGAAAAGCAAACTCCTTTATGTAGCATCATGTCCCTTCTCCCCCACCTCAGTCTTTCCAATGTGACACTTTATAATTTATCTCAAAAGATGCAAATTCTGCTGCAAATTCTTACCATTAGCTTGAAAAATAGATACATTTCTGCATTTTATGCATTATTGCATTAGTTCAAACGTTTCATGATTTTAATTACTACCCAAAAATTTTCTGCTATCGACTCTAGTTTGCATGCATTTTTTGGTTTCTGTTTGGGTCCGGGCTGTATTTCATCTAATAATTGTGAACATACTGTATTGTTTGCATCTTGGTGTTTGTTTTAATTTCTTTTAGGCATCAAAACTTGAGAAACAAAACAGCATGCCAGATAGTGACTACGATAATGCAGCAAATAACTCGGAACTGGATGAGACAGGGTATGGATTAAATTTACCAGAATAAGGCACACAGAAGATTCACATGGTTATTTATATAAAATAGTCAACTGCCAAGAAATAGTTTCCAAGCTAGTCTTTACTGCTTTCAAATTCACCATAAGTAACATTTATTATCCCAGTAATAGCTCTGATCTCCAATTTCTTGCTGACTGAGTGGGAACCATGCTCTTAGCTTGCAAAGTTATTATAGGAGTGATAGTATGAACTTCCTATGGTTACTACAATAAACTTGTGGTTAGACTAGTGAGGAATTAGACTCTGCCATTTTTCATGTCCTTCCAATTTGTTTTAAAGATTGATTATGGATTAATAGTTTAAATAAAATATGCTGAATGCATATCCACAGGATGTTTGCAATGATAAAATGAATGATGTTCTGGTGATGAGTGGGATGCACTGTAGAATGAGCTACGAATAGTCAAAGGAAATTATAGGAAATGATAGGGGTCCTTCTTTAACAAACATACACATTACAATCAGTAGTATGCTACTTGGCCCCTCAAACGTTCCCCGCCATTCAATAAATTATATTCTAATAGTGACCAAGTCAGCAATCCCATTTAGCCTCGGTAGTTAATTTACTCTTACTCCTTCCAAGTATCTGTCTATTTGCAGTATTATTGCATTCAAGTTCACTTCTTCCGCTGATCAGTTAAAAAAATGTTCAATCCTCCAAAAGAGAATCTTTCCCTTCTTAAATGGGGAATTCTGTATTACAAAATAATAATCATTGGTTATCCCATAGGTGGAATTACCACTTGAAATCTCTTGTTTCAATTATTTTTCACTGTATTCTTCCGAATGCTAGCCTAGCCTGTGCAACCTTTCATCATCCATTCAGGACAAATCACCCATTCCAGATATCAAACGAATGAACATAGCACATTTAAATTGAACACTTCATTCAATTCCAGCCCCTTCCTCCACATCAACCATATAGCTATGGGAACTTGGATAAGCCCAAGCTATGCCAGAAATGCAGCCAAAACCACAGAGTTA